>NW_011500160.1:226821-283322 GCF_000495115.2 Populus euphratica
GGAGCCAAGTTTTGACAAGAGTTTCAAGAATGAGGCGAAACCCATAAATACGGCACTTGAACTTGAGCATTGTAAAGCTTAATGGACTTTACGTGTCAACAAAGCATGCGTTAAAAAAAAATAATTTAAAAATTTAAATTATTAAATAAGATTTAAAATATAATTTATATTATTTTTTAAAAAATATTTTAAACTTAACATTTGTAAAGTGACAACACATCAAATGCATGCCACCCAGTCAGCACCAAACATGTTATGCAAGATGTTGTAGCCAAAACCAAACAAGACATGCAGGAAGTTATAACACAATTTGTATACCAGCTGCTTGCTACTCTAGCAGCTGTAACAAGATTTGTAAATACAACAGAATAAATCTTTTACATTCTTTCTCTCATTCTATTATAAGAATATAGGACGATATAGTATGTTAGAGGTTGTTATACTAAGTTGTATATAAATACACTAGTACTCGTGTAAATAAATAGTTTTGTAGTGTGAAGTAATTTTGATATACAAAGTATTATTTCATCCTTCATGTAAATTCTTTCTTCCTTCATCTTTTCATATCATCTTCAATTTGTATCATGATATCAGAGCCCTAGAGAATAATATCTATGAAGGATTTTTGAGAACATCAATTTTCACCAAATATACATATTAACTCAAACACTACCCATGCAACAACCACTCAACAATATTTGAATCTTAACAATCACAACAATCCTTTTCGACTAGACACCTGAGACAACCCAACCATAATCCTGGTAACGGGGCTATTTAATGGCAATAACTATGCAACTTGGTCTCATACAATATAGAGAGCTCTTCGAGCCAAGAATAAACTGACATTTATCACAGGAACCATTAACTAACTAACTGACCAAACAGACCCTCCTTTTGATTTATTTGAATGATGTAATGACATGGTGGTTTCATGGCTTCAGAATTCTATCAGCATATCTATCAGATCTAGCATAACACTTCTTGACAGTGCTCGAGATATCTGGCTTGATCTGCAAGATCATTTTTCACATCAAAATGGTCCACGCATTTATCAATTGAAGAAAACCTTAGCCAATCTATCACAAAAAATGATATTGTCAGTGTTTACTATGGTAAGCTGAAAACCATTTGGGATGAAACATTGATTTATGATCCTATTCCAACTTCTAATTGTGGTGCCATGAAAATTATCTCTGATCGTTATCAGCAAGATTATGTCTTTCAATTTTTAATGGGATTGAATGACTCTTATTCTCCTATACGGGACTAAATCATGTTGCTTGATCCCATTCCCACCATTGCTCATGTCTTTTCCATCATTCAGCAACAGGAACGCCAACATCAACTTGCTTCTCCTTCCACACAACATGATGCTATAGCTTTTGCAGTTAGAAGACAATATTCATTTCCTGCTAAATATCCATTACACTCTAAGTTCAAAACGGAATGCACCTACTATACTCATTGCAAGATTACTGGACACATGTTGGACACTTGTTTCAAGGTTGGCAATGCTGCAGCTCCTATTTGTTCTTATTGCAATCTCACTGGTCACACAATGGAAAAGTGTTATAAATTACATGGCTATCCTCTAGGCCACAAACTCTTCACTAAGCCCAGAGGTGCACATGTTCTTGCAACACAATCAACTTTAGCTCCTGTTGCTACTATTGACAATTCCAGTAATATTTGGATAGGTTTGACTCAGGCACAATATCACCAACTTATGGCTCTGTTTCCCTTAGGAACTTCTTCCACTGCTTAGCCCTCGACTCCACTTGATCCCTTTTTCCTTCCTCCTATACCTGACATCAATTTTTGTTTGAATGCTCATGCACACACTAATCTTTCTCTTTCCCATGCACCTTGGATCATCGATATAGGAGCCACAAACCATATGGTTTGCTGTACCTCTTTTTTTACTACCATTACCTCTGTTATTTCTTAGCCTGTTGAATTGCCAAATAACACACACATTTTTGCCACACATATTGGCACAATCCAATTAACGCCTTTAATTTATCTCACATAAGCTCTCTGTATTACTTCTTTTAATTTCAATTTGCTTTCAGTAAAAAAATTATCCACCTATCTTATCTGTTATGTTATGTTTCTCTTTGATTTTTGCTTTATTCAGGACCTTTTATCTTGGACAACGATTAGGAAGGGTGAAGTAAGGAATGGACTCTATCATTTTGTTAACTCTCCTGTCTCTCCATCCCTCCTGGTTTATACATTATCCCAATTTTCCATTTCACAATGTTCTGTTATAGCTTCTTCTTTGTCTAAACAAATTAATTTTGATTTGTGGCATTGTCATTTAGGCCATCCATCTTTTCCTGTTTTGTCTTCAATCACAGATCCTATAATAAAGAATAACATCTTCATTATCAATGAAAAACCTTGCAACATTTGTCCCTTATCAAAACTTCATCGCTTACCCTTTTCTTATAGCACTTACTATGTATCGTAACCTTTTAAAATTGTGCATTGTGACCTATGAGGACCCTGCTCCATTCCTTTCTATGATGGTTTCAAATATTTTCTCACTTTAGTTGATTGTTTCACCCACAATACATGGATATATCTTCTCCCCACTAAAGCAGAAACTAAACGTAACATAGAATCTTTTGCCAATTTAGTTGACACTCAGTTTAATTGTAAAATCAAAATCTTACGAAGTGATAATGGAAGGGAATTTCACATGAAAGATTTTTTTCATACCAAAGACATTATTCACCAAACCAACTATGTTAAAATGTCTCAACAAAATGAGATTGTAAAATGCAAACACCAACACTTTCTTAATGTTGCCTGAGCACTAAGATTTCAAGCCAACCTTCCACTTCAATACTGGAGTGATTGTGTCTTAACAACCACATATCTTATCAATCGCATTCATAGCCTCTTATTTAAACATAAGACACCTTTTGAACTTCTATTCAATCAACCTCCCATTTATGCACATTTGAGTAGCCGCATATGCATATTTCTTGGATATCCTTTCAGCATTAAAGGTTATAAATTACTTGATCTGCGGTCTTATACTACATTCATATCTAGACATGTTGTCTTTCATGAATCTATTTTTCCTTTCACTCTTTCAAACTTCCATTTAACAACATTACCTTTGTGTTTACTAAACCTTTACCCAACACTCTTGACTTTCCTATTGCTATTTCTAGCCCTGATGTTTCTGCTCCATCTCCTTCCACCATTATCACCTAGCCAGCAATTGATGATTCTGTCATCTCCACATCAAACACCACACCTGCCCTTATACCTCTTTTTGATCCTATTCTTCACAGATCTACTAGGGTCAGACGAGCATCATGGTATTTGCAAGACTTTCATCACCACCAGTCCTCCTCTGCTATGCCTTCTCAGTCACTGTCCAAGTGTTCTGCTTCCATCACTGATAATCCTTACTCTTTGGACAACTTTCTTGCTTATAAAAGGTTTTCTCCATCATTTACTACTTTTTCCACTTCTGTTTCAATGCACACTCTATATACAAACAAGCCATGAAACATCCAGGTTGGTGTAAAGCCATGAGTGATGAATTGATTACCTTGGAATATAATAAAACCTGGACTGTTATTGATCTACCTCGTGGTAAGGTTGTTATTGCTTGTAAATATGTTTACAAGACTAAGTTTCATGCTAATGGCAGTATTGAGAGACTAAAGGCTCAGCTTGTCGATAAAGGTTTTTCACAGCAAGCTGGAATTGACTATATAGAAACTTTCTCCCCTGTCGCAAAGCTTGTCACCTTCAGAGTTCTTCTTTTTGTCATAGCAATAAATGGGTGGTCTTTTTTACAATTTGATGTTAACAATGCCTTTCTTCACGGTGATCTAGAGGAAGAAATCTACATGCACAAACCTCCTAGCTACTTTATCAGTGGCTTTAATCAAGTCTATAAGTTTTTTAAGAGTCTATATGGACTCAAGCAAGCTTCTCGCAAAGGTATTCCAAACTCTCCTTTTCTCTCATTACTTTTGGTTTTACACAATCCAAAGCTGACTATAGTCTGTTTACTAAAGTGGTTGGCACCTCCTTTCTTGCATTACTGGTTTATATTGACGATATCATTGTTATTGGTAATTGTTCCTCTTCCATTGCATCACTTAAAACCTTCCTGCATAAACAATTTCAAATTAAAGATCTTGGTTGCTTACGATATTTTCTCAGACTCTAGATCCTCGACAGGTATTCATCTCAGTCAAAGAAAGTATGCTCTCGACATCTTGGCTGATTCAGGTACCTTAGCCAGGAAACCTCTCAAATTGTCCTTTGAACAAAACTTCAAGCTCAGCAAGACTTCTGGGGTTCCATTATCAGATCCCAGCACCTATCGCCGCCTCATTGGCCATCTTTTATATCTCACCATCATCAAACCAAATATTTGTTATCTTGTTCAAATTCTTAGTCAGTATATAGACACTCCTATGACTACACATCTCGCAACAGCTCATCGAATCCTTCATTACATCAAGTCTGCACATGGCTAGGGCATTCTATTGTCTTCTTCTTCACATATTCAACTTAGAGCCTTTTGTGACTCTGATTGGGCCTCATGTCTTGATACTAGGCAGTCAGTCAAGGGTTACTGTATATTTCTTAGCAACTCCCTTATTTCTTGGAAATTCAAGAAACAATCCATCGTATCCCACTCCTTAGCTGAGACAGAATATCAGTCTATGGCTTCCACTTGCTCAGAACTAACATGGCTTCGTTATCTCCTTCAAGACCTTCATGTATCTCATCCTCAAGCAACCCAGCTTTACTATGACAATCAGGCTGCCTTACACATTGCTGCTAATCTAGTTTTCCATGAACGAACAAAACATATTGAATTGGATTTTCGTGCCATTCGTGACAAGATACAAGATAGCAGCATTACAACAAGATAGAAGCATTACAACTACTCATGTTGCCTCTAGGTGTCAACTTGCAGACATCTTTACCAAAGTTATTCCTTCTTCTATTTTTCAAACACACTTATCCAATATGGGAATAGTTAATATCTATTCTCCATCTTGTAGGGGGTATTAGATGACATACCAAATGCATGCCACCCAGCCAGCACCAAGCATGTCATACAGGACGTTGTAGCTAATACCAAGTAGGACATGCAAGATGTTACAACACGATATGCACACCAGCCGCTTGCCGCTCTGGCAGTAACAAGATTTGTAAATGCAACAGAATAAATCTTTTGCATTCCTTCTCCCATTCTGTTATAAGAATATAAGACGATATAGTGTGTTAGATGTTGTTATACTAAGTAGGGGTGAGCATTTTCGGTTCGGTTCGGTTTTGGACTAAAATAAGTAATTGAACCGAAATTATTTTTTTTCAAGTTTTTGAACTGAACCAAACCGAAAACTGGTTCAAACCAACAATATTCGGTTCAGTCCGGTTTGGTTTTTTTCCTTCCAAACCAATATAAACCGAAAATTATTTCTGAGTTTTTTCACTAATTATATTTTTTCAGGGATTTTATTTTTGTTTTATTTCTAATTTTACAGATTTGTGTTTTTTGTGTATTTTCTGAGAAATTTTTGCTTTCTCAACAGGTATGGTTCTTTTTTAAATTGATTGGGCATGCATGATATCCAGAAATTCAACCCCGATTTTCTTTTTGTTAGATCTTTGTCCAAAAATTAAACTTTGCAAAAAGATACACAAAACAAAAGGATAGAACAGAAGTCATTTGACTGGAGAACAAAAAATACATAGAAAATATCAAAAGATATCTGTTATTAAAATGTAAAATCATCAAAACATTATTATTTGAAAAAGAGGAACAAATCAAAGAGGAAGGGCCAAACCCTTACACACTAGTTTAAAAAATTCCTTTTTTTTTCCTTTCCAATCTTCCCTCCACTTCGTTTTGGAGCCACCACCACACACCTGCAAAGAAAAAACCTTAAACTTACTCTCAATGGCGACCGATTCAACCCAGTTGCACCATCTCAATCTCTTTCTCCAATCAAAGAGGAGAGATGCATAGAGAAGGGGAGAGGAGAGATACAGAGAGAAAAGGGAGGGCGAGGGGAGAGATGCATAAAGAAGGGGGTGGTGGCTGCTCTTGTGTGCAGGGAATGCAGCACCAACTCAATCTCCTTCTCCAATCAAGGAGGAGGGATGCATAGAGGAGGAGAGGGCGGCTGCTTTTATGTGCAGGGAATGTAGAGAGCAAAGTTTAAGTTTTAGGTTTAGGGTTAGAAAAAGTATTCTATTTATAGTTGTTTTTTAAAGGTTGGTCTGATTGAATCGGTTCGGTTCGGTTTAATCGGTTTTAGATTTTAGAAACCGAAACCGAACCAAATTTTTTTTGTAATTTTTTAATCAGTTAACTCGATTTTTTTTTTCGGTTCGGTTTTTTTGGTTATTTTTTTTCCTGTTTTCTCGGTTTTCTCAGTTTATCGGTTTTTTTACTCACCCCTAATACTAAGCTGTATATAAATACATCAGTACTCATGTAAAGAAATAGTCATATTATTTTCAGTTTGTATTATAAAGATGTATATTATATTATATTAATTTTTATTAAATAAATAACAATAATAAATTTTAAATTCATGACTTTTTGATTATTAAGATCTTGATATCATATCAAATAATTAATTTAATTTAAAAAATTAAATTATTAAATTAAATTTTAAAATATAATTTATATTATTTTTTAATAACATGTTTATTGTTTTATATAATTTATATTATTTTTTAATAACATTGTTTCATGCGTTAAGAAATGATGATGGAGCTGTGGAATTGAATTGAATGAAAAGAGTGACCATCAACAAGACAACGCGCATTCTCTGTCTTACATCATGGCTGCACTCCACCAGTTGTTCATCGTGACATATGAAGCAACAAAAACTCTATTGAATTAAGATTTGAAGGCTTTTGTTGCTGATTTTGGTGTGGCTAGACTTCTTGATCCTGATTCATCGAACAACCTTCTGTTCTTGATGGATCCTATGGATACATTGCTCCGGGTAAAAATATTTCTTGTTATTATACTGTGTACCATCATTCATGCATGGTGAGGGAAGCCAGAATCCTATCACAAATAAAATAGTTTACTTATTTTAAAATAATTAATAATTTTTTTTTAAAAATATTTCTCAAGATAGATCACGTTAGAAAAAAATAAAATTAATTAATTATTATATATACAACTTTAAAATAAAATAATAATTTTATTCATGGTTACTTTTATTTATCACTTGAAAATGATATCAGAAAGTAATTATTTTATATATTACATGACATTAAATAAAAAATGTGAATTTTTTTTAATAAACTAAAATAGTTACTTTAGTTTACCACTGTTTATCATGTAATAAATTAATATTTGATTTATTACAAAAAAAATAAATAAAAAAATTAGTCGTTTATATTACTTGGAAAGAAAATAATTATTTTTCCAAGTTATAAATGAAATGAAGCGTTTGTATCTTTTACAAAGTAATGCGTTACTTGTGCTGAATCAAACTTACCAAATGCAAAACTTGGCGTCAGTGGCATAACTAGGAAGTTTTCGTAGGGTGCCAAAAAATGTATCTAGATTGTAATTGTAATATAGGTTTGTGTGTGTATTAATTGCCTTTTATTACCATTTCTTTTATTCTAAAAATATTTTCTGTGCTCTAAATCATGACAACTTTCTCTATAATGAGTTTTTTAATATAAAAGAAAAGGGAATTATACTTGCTTTAAATAATAAACTAGAATTTTTCTTTAAAATAAGAGAATTACTATAAACATACTTTTTTGGCTATTAATATATTTGCTTTTCAATCTCAAGAAATGGGTTATATGAATAATGACACGGTGTTATTGTGAATAAAAAGGTATATAAATAGAAAGCAATGTGATGATGTTCCAGAGTCTCCTATGTTTAAGAATGAAAATCTTGAGTATTTGAATAATAGATGATTATACATTCACTTTTATATTTTCTTTTTTAAAATTCACAAAATTGATAGTTGATTATAAAAGATCAGATATTTATAAAATAATTTTTATTGATGGGATTTAGAAACTCTCTAATAATAAAATCAATAAATTTTTTATAAGAGATTACAATAAATGAAAGAATAAGCTTTTTATTCAAGAACAAAAATATTTTTTTATTTATATATGATAAATATTTTGAAAATAAAAATATGAATACTTTATAGAATAAAAAAGCATGTATACCCTTTACCTTAATAGTTTAAAGAACATTTATAGTCCATGAATTTTGTTGTTTTGTTGAGGGACAAAAAGTCATTTCCTCTTGAAAACATAGTCGAAAAGAAATATCATTTACACAACATTAATGTTGATAGGAATACAAAAAACCAATAAGATATTTTTATATATTATTTCGTACGTAGCATTAATGTATAAAATAGCCTTATGACTCGATATTGGGTCTATAAAAACTTTCCATTCCATATGTATTTAGTCTTGAAATGATTCCAAACCTAAAAATATTGGGTTTGGTGTTTTGTTAAACCTATAGACAATAGGGCTCAGCTTGTAGCCGAGTATAAGGATATTGGGTTTGATATTTTATCCAACTAATATGCACTCGAACTTAACGTGTAGATGAGCCCATATGTATTAGGTCTAACATCTTAACACACCCTTAGGTAATTGGACTCATTGCATAACAGAGCTCAAGAATGTTGGGTTTAGCATCTTGTCAAATCTATAGATACATGAGCTCAACACATAGATGAGCCCAAATATATTAAGTCTAACATCTTACTAGACCCTCTAACAATTAAGCTTAATGCACAGTTGAGTTTAATGGTGTTGAGTTTAATGGTGTTGAGTTTGGTATATTTTAGGACTTTGAAGATTGAATTAAGACAAAAATTTATTTAAGAGCTTAATTGAGAATTTTTATAGAATTGACAAACTTATTAGATGTTTTTCTTTTTAAAAAAACTTTCAAACGTATTAATTTACTTTCGCTATTAAATGAACTTTTCATGTTTTATTTTAGTTTATGATGCTTCATTGTACTAATAATGAAACATTCTAGATTTTTTATCTCAATTTTTTCTTTTTTAATATTTCTTTATAAATTTTTTCCTTTTAATTTTATCATTCAATATTTTATTGATTTTGAATCGGTCATCATAACATATTTTGGTTTGTTTTATATAAAGTTATCGTAGTCTTAAACAAACATTCTGATATTTGATTGATACTTGATTTTTCAAGTGTTGCCTTTTGATATCATATTATTAGATAAAAAAAATTTAAAAAGCTTTTAAACTCAATAGAATCCATGATCTAGGTTAGGGGTTTTGCTAGTTAATTCGTGAAGCTCAAATTGATCAAATAGGTCAATGTCTTAATATTTAAAAAAATATATAATCTTGAAATTTTCTTAAAGTTATACCATGCTTTTACTTGTCGTTTAGGTTGCTTTTAGACCCGCCAAGTCAATTAAGTTATCTAGAGTTAGTGGGTTAATTTTAAATCTGGGTTAGAAAAGGAATCGAGTCAAAAGGTTTCAAGGTTGACTCGCGAGGTCAAAGTTAATAACAATGTTAAATAGTTTTCTTTTTTAAAATTTCATCTTTTAATTTTTTTTTCTTTCAATTAAATCCTTTTTTACTCTTTTTTTTTAATCAATTTTATCCTTCAAAGATTTAGTTGATTTTGAATTGGTATACATAATTCGTTTCAGTTAATTTTCTTTAAGGTTATCATAATCTTAAATAAATGTCCTAATGTTTTGGTATTTACTTTTATGAATATCTATTTTTATTATTATAGTAAAAAATAAAATTATTAAATTCAATAAAACTCATAATCTTGATTACAAGTTTAACATATTACATTTTCCTTTATGAGATCATGATAATTCAATATAAAATGAATCAATCTAATGTTGAAGGATAAAATAAAATAAAATATATTTTTTAAAAATAACACAAGAAAATAATTTGAGTTAACTTGCCAAGCTCATAATCTAGATCATAAAACTAGGATAATCTCATAAAAAGTAAATCAAGATAAATTATGAAGCATAATCCCTAACCAACTCAATGTTGTAGGATAAAATTTAAAAAAATTAATTAAAAAAGAAACAAATAAAATAACTAGAGTCAAGCCGAGTTAACTCACTAAACTCATGACTCAAGTTATGAAATTAGGATAACTTCATAAATAATAAAATAACTCAAGTTAACTTGGATTAACCTTTTAAACTCATGATCTAGGTCTATGAGACTGAGATAACCCTGTAAAAAATAAATTAAAATAAATTTTAAAACTCTATTTCCAATTAAAGCATTGTTGAAGTGTGAAATTAAAAAAATTAATTTGAAAAAATAACACAATAAAATAATCTGAGTTTACCCAAGCTATCCCGTAAAACTCGTGTTATGAAATTGAGGCATCATCATAAAAGATAAACTAAAATAAATCATGAATTATAATTTCTTATTAATTCAATGTTAAAGTATAATTTTCTTTTAAAAAAATACAAATTAAAAAAAATAAAAAAACATAAGTTGAGTCAACTGTGTTAATTCACTAAATCCATGAAATAAATCATAAAAATATGATGAGCTCATAGATAGCTATAACAAAATAACATAACTCAATCTCTAATAAATTAAATGTTAAAAGATAATATTAAAATAATATTTAAATAAAAAAATAAATATTATTTCAACTAACAATATTTTGTGATTAATGTATAATAAAATAACATTTTTTTTTGTTTTTGTTAATAATATATCATTGTAATACCTCAGTGTAACATTGAAAACTCTATATATGTAATTTTAATGCGACAAACTTTTTCCTTTCAAGAATTCACACTTTAAGGATTTTAGGTTTCTTTGACATTTGTCATATATATAAATGAGATAATTCTCTTTTAAATAGTTTAATAAATATTAATACTAAAATTTTATTGGTTAAATTTGAAAAATAATTTTTTTTTCTGATAATTGTACACACGATAGATGTGCAATGTAGGAAGTCTATTCAAAAAATTGTTTTTCTCTTTACCCATCTTATTTCATCAAAACTTTATGTGAAAGAATTCATGGTTAGAAGAGAGACTCTATTTTCTTCACCAAATTATTTTTCAGGATTCTAATCTCTCAATGTGTTTGTTTGTCAGGGATCTTCCTTTATATATTTAAAAGTGAAAATTATAAAATTATATTTGATTATTCATGTTTATAATTTATGAATTATCTAGTTGTGATATCAGAGTTAGTTTAGTAACTTATGGATTTTCATTTAAAAATTATTGGTTCTCCTAAATTTTTCATGAGCGCAAGATTTTAATGGAGGATTTTATTTTATTGTTGTTTTTTATAATAATTATTTTTATATGAATGAATGTAAAGATTATTATTGTTTAAATTCTCATGGTATGATTAGTGATGGATTAAAAAAAAAGGCGGAAAGGAAGAGTTTTTCGATTTAAAAGAATTGGAGAAAGATACAGTATATAGTAATTGTGAACTTTAAAGTTTTTATAGGGTAGTTGATTTTTAAAATATTTTTTATTTTAAAATATATTAAAATAATATTTTTTATTTTATAAAAATTATTTTTAATATTAATATATTAAAATAATTTGAAAATATTAAAAATATATTAATTTAAAATAAATAATAAATAATTTTTTAAAAAACCACTTTTAAAATACAATGATAAACATTTTAATATTGTATCACCCGAGCCCGTAGTTGTTGATAGGATTTTAATTTCCTGGACTAGTAAAGTGGCCTTATTACCAAGCTCGTAGCATGAACCAAGTTGATGCTGCAAGTGAAATGGGCCTATCATAATTCATGAAAGACTAAAGACTTAGCCACAACACCAAATAGCATTTTTGAAATCAAGTTTCCATTTTTGATCCAAACTAAACCATTGATCCAAAACTTATCTTGATTCCACTCATAATAGTGGGGAGCATTTGTTTAGGGATAGAGTTTTTAAAATAACTAGCATTAGTCTATCTCTAACATGAAAATAATTATTGTTTATATATTCTTAAGTATAATAAAATCAGAGTTAAGAACATGAAAAATTATGGCTACATGTTAGAATATTATATTTATGATTTGGAATTTATACCATGAATGGTTTGTTAATCATCAAAGTGATCACACTCTTAAAAAAGATAAATTTTAAATTTTATAATGTTTTTCTTTTCAATTTCCTATGAATTTTGATACTTATAAATGGCTTGATGATTATTTATTTGTGAATAAATTAAAGTTTATTATTTTAAACACTCGTAAGGTTGCAGGTTGATTAATTATTCTTATGATTAATGAACTTATTGGTTGGCAATCAATATGTATTATTAGTTTATATATAATGCATCTAATTAATGAATATATAATTACCAAATTAAGTCAAATTTTATTATTATTATTATTATTATTATTTTTGTATATTGTTGCATCACTGAACGAGATCATCGATATGTATTTATTATTTATGTGAATTATTTTTTGAATGTGTATTATATATGTAAGTTGTGGCTTAGAGTATTAATATTTGAGCATTTTATTAATCTTTGAAGTATTTATTTTTATTTCTCTTTATTTCCAAGCTTTATTTATTCTAATATTTAATGGATTAAATTTCTTTGATTAGTGTGAACGGTTCAATTTCATCCAAGTATCTTAGATCTTAATTTGACACTTAAAGTTGAGAAATATGTTGCTTATACTCACCTTAATAGTGTTGAAGAAATTTTTTCACTTGAAAATGATAAAAATGATTAAAGAGATTGAGTTTAATGTTTATATGAATGAGTATACTAAAGAGCATCAAGCATGCTTTTCTTTTTTTAAAAAAAAAATTGAAAGTGCTAAGAAATTTATGGAAGAACATTTTCAAATTATAAATAAGTCACTTATTGAGACAATAATAGTACTTTGATCACTATATATGAGCTTGTCATTAAAATGACAAACATTGTAATAAGATTTAAATTCTTCATAATGAATGTAGATAAGGATTTCTTTATGATGTTTATCATCAACTTATTATCTCTTAAATATAGTTCTTTTTATATAAAATATAATTTTATAAAGGATAAATGGAATTTCTACTAATTGCATAGTATACTTGTTTAAGAGAAAATGAGATTTACGAACCAAGGAATTCATTCCATTCATTTTATTTGTTAAAAGAGGTTCCTAGTAAGACAAATCTAAAAACATCTTATGAATTATGAACTAGTCGGAAATCTAGTTTGAGACATCTGCATATTTGAGATTATCCAATATAATTTATAATACACATTCAAAAAAATTAGATTCAAGAAAAACTAGTGATTTCTTTATTGGTTATTTAGAAAAATCTAATTGGTATAGATTTTATTATCCTAACCATAACACAAGAATTGTTAAAAATATAAATGCTAGGTTTAATAAAAAAAGTTATTAAAAATGAAATACCATGCAATTTAAAAATCTAAGAAGTTAGGGTTCAAGTTCATTTACAAGTTAGGGTATAAATATCGAATAGTTTAACAATTATCAAAAACAACAGATGAATAATTATATACTCCAATATAAAGATATTATTGATAACCTTACAATATACGAGCTTTACTAAATAGTATTAAGAAGGTCCTAATGACAAAAAGTTTATTATTTTAAATAATTATATTGTATATTTACATAATTCATAATTTGACTCATGAATTGATAATGATTCAATTTTATTTTCATGTGGAATTAATAATTTGACTTATAATTAATTATATGTCCTATTTAATTTTAGATAAGTTGTCATATTAATAATTTTATGTGAATTATTGAAATAGACTAATAATTTAATTAACTATGCTTGATAATGCCTTGCAATAGAGTATGAATATGGTAGAATTATGACGAATCACATGTTGCATTAATTGTTAATAAGTTGATGAATTTTATATTTTCTTTAAATTATTTTAATTTGCTATGAATTTGAGTTTGATTTAATTCAATTCATCATGACAATATCCATTAAATTTTGTACCATGAATTATGTTTAATTTTGGTGAAGTTTGCTTTTATATTGAATTTTGGGAATTTGATTGAATTTGTTGTCAATCTTTCTAATTAGGGCACGAGTAGTATAATTTAGTTAAAATCACATCCATTTGATTAGAATTCAATTTTTTTTTTATAGAATATGTTATAACATATTTATGTTAAGTCATCAAGATGACACTATTTTTCATAATGTGAACAATAATATCACTTAAAATGACATGTGTAAGTTGTTGTTAAATGATATTTTAGGCATGTTATATACAAAAAAAATAAAAAAAGCAACTATTTATCATGGACTAGGGTAGGATTTAATGATATTAAAGTTAAAACAACTTGAAGGTGTTAAATTAGTGAACATCAATGAAATAACTTGAAGATGTTAAATTAGTGAACAACAATGTTATACTATACCAATTATGTGTGATAATAGTTTTAAAATAATAATTGATTCTTTCATTCAAAATGGTTTAAATATGATGGTATTGTATGTGAGTAATCGATCAAAATTTATATTTTTTCCAACTTATGTTGTTCCTTTAAAATTAGTTAGTAAAGATAAAAAATAATTTATTGTTTGATGATTTGCTGCAAATAATAAATGATACTATATTTAACATTTTATTTATTGATTAACATAAATTCAACTATTTTGAGCTTAGTGATAATGAAGATGATGTTACGTTAGACCCAAATATGATAGTAAATATTGATGAGGATGTTAATAATAATGTTGATGATGAATTCATACATTTTGTTCTTGAATTTGAAAATGTTTGTGGGTCTAGTTTTGTTGTTTCTTATGATTGGACACTTAGTTATAGATGTATACCAAGAAGACTTGATTATAATTAATATATGTAAAATATCAGGTTTTATGTATTGATCTTTTAATTTAGCATTAATATTTTATTAAAATTAGATTGGTTTCATACTATAAAAAGACAGAAAGGTCGAATCTATGCTATGTAATATTGACAAAGAAAAAAAAAGCTACTTATATACATCTTAATGGTCAATGATTGATGCATTAGACCTGAAACCTTTGGAGAAAAGTTAACTATTGATGATATTGTGGCAGAGAAGGAGACCACTTAGATAGATGCAAAAGCCGGATCCAGTCGTGCTTTTAATGAGACGTGGATAACTGTATGAGTTATGTTTATATGGTTTGAGATTTTAATTGCTTAAATGTTGAATTATTTAAATATTTGAGATTCATTTTGTATGTATATATGTTTTTTATATATATAATCATGAGGCTACTTATGATGATGAATGTGAGAATTGGTTAAGTTTGATTATTGTGGTTTTTTTAAGTAAGATAAAACTTTAGGTATAGTGTTTATATAGAGAAAACTTTGCCCAAAGTTTTTTTAAAATTTAAAATTTCTAACTCTTTTAATTATTAACTATATTAAATGTTAGATTAAAAAAAATAATAATAAATTTCATACAAAAAATATTTTTTTTTTATCAAATTTAGATAATGAGAAAATTTGTTGTTGGGAGGGAGAGTAGCCTCATTACCAATCTTTTAGTTTTATCGGTCAACTGGTTGATCTAATTGATGAACCGGTCAACCAATTCACACAAAAAAACTATGATTTTATAAATTTTATCTTCCAAATATGTTTTATAAGAAAAAAGTATATATCTTTGTCCAACTTGTATACTAAAAAAAAAAAAACTACATTTAAAATTTGAAATTTTTTTTGTTTACACAGTAGCTTATCTTTATTTTTCAATATTAACCGGTCGACCGATTCAACTGACTATTATAAATCAAATGACCAATTCATCCTTGTTAATGATATTAAAATTTAATTGATGTCGTATTTTTAAATTACAATAAAATTTAATTAATGATGTATTTTTAAACTATGATATTAATTATATGTTATGGTTGAGAATCTCAACATTTAAATTTATGTTATTTCATTAAAAAAATAACAATCGCTGATATGTTATTTGGCCTTTTCATTTCATTTTGTATGCTAATTGCTAATTGTCCAATTATCCGAATTTTTCTATGCTGATGTTCATGGAGATTGTTGCTCAACTCCAAGAGGTGTTCGGCTTCAAATTGAGGAATTTGCCTTCAAAGTACTTTGGAGTCTAAAAATTTCTCTTTTGTGTTTCGCCTTTTTCCATATTTTTTCATTATATTTAAAAAATGGTTTAGCAGTTACTCCTATAGGTGGAATGAAAAACTAGCTATTGAAAACAAATCAATATAAACAAGTATTATTCATTAAAAAGACTCTTTGTTCAATAAACAAGTAGAAGTTATAAAGAGCAAGTCCTTGAAATGGAGGCAAAGAGCTAGGAGATATACCACCCACTGCTCTAAGTAGATTTCTCACTTGGACTTGGGATTTAGATCTAGGGAAAACCAGCCGGCAGTTCAAAGTAAATGCCTTTCCTTTCTGTTATTATTTCTAATCAGAAATATTAGTTTGAAATAATTACAATTACAATTTCACATTAAAATTAAAATTAAAAAAAATTAAATTTCATGGTGACTTCCCCTCATAATTTATTCTGAATAGATTCATATAGGGTTGTTAAGGAGTAAAAAATGTTTCGACATTGAATTAACAATGGTTTGGGAAGATAAAAGTCAATTTTGTTAATTAAAAAAATTAAAGTTACAGGGACCAAATTTAACAATAAAACAAACAGACAATTCTTTTTTTGTAATTACTTGATAACCGAGGATGACATTTTTTACAACTATTTTTCCCTTATTGTTTGATAATTATGCAATGTGATATAAATTTTATTTTATTTTAGATATTATTTATTAAGAGCATGTTTGGAAGTGTGGTGGTTATTGCTTTTTAAACTACTTTTCATTTAAAAAAATATATTAATAATATTTTTTATTTTTTAAAAATAATTTTTAAGATCAACACATTAAAATAATTTAAACACATTAAAAATATATTAATTCAAAATAAAAAAAATAAAAAATTTTTTAAAATATTTTTTGAAATACAGTGACAAACGAACCCTAAATTTAATAGAAAAGAGAATAGTAAAGAAAAAAAAATATTCTGTTGACAATATTTTTGTTAAAAAAAAAACCAAGTTCGATGTGAAAGTATTTCTAGAAATGCTACTGGAGTACATTTAAGCTTTCAAGTTATGGAAAAAAATTAATTAATTTGTCATTTAATGGGCTTGCAAGTCAATGACGTGTCCTATTTGTCACGTCGAAAATAGTAGACACAAAACAAAGACCGAGCAAATCATAATTTCGATCTAGGAATAGAAATGCCACCCGCAAAAATAAATAAAAATAAATAAATAAAAGAATACATTAAAGACTATATGTTGCAAATTGTAAATTTTAAATGATTTAAATATTTGACAAATTGGGCAAGTACGACGAACATATTCTGAGATTAATCGACCGTACCTTGAGAGAGAATTGCGAAGAAAAAGAGGCAATCTCTGTAACCTTTTTGATATTAAATGGGAGATGAAGGTACAGGGTAGGTGAGGCGAGGAAGAAGAAGGAAAGAAAATATTTGTGGAGAAGTCTATGACTCTTTGACTTTTCTCTCTTTCGAATTCAAAATAAAATCCGTCGGTTCTTGAGTTTCTAGCTATTTTACAAGTGAATTCCGGCAAAATTAATCGGCTAAATATGAGACGGAAAATCATGCAATGTAAAAATCTTAAATCTCCGATATGGGTCCATTCTTAATAGTTTTACCATGTTTATGAATTGTAGTTATTTTAATAAATTAAT
Organism: Populus euphratica; assembly: GCF_000495115.2. NCBI lineage: Eukaryota > Viridiplantae > Streptophyta > Magnoliopsida > Malpighiales > Salicaceae > Populus > Populus euphratica. Next base: position 244,627 of record NW_011500160.1, read on the forward strand.
TATAAACCTAGTTATAAAATAATGATTGATTTATTGGTAATTTATCTTTATATTATATCATATTTTCAATTTAGATTAAAATCAAAGTTGAAACTAAATATAACAATATTTTGATTCATGTAGACTACTCAAAGCATATCAACAACACCAATATGATATTATACCTTTATTAAGCATATTGACTCCTCAATTCTTTTTTGTTCTCTTAAAAAAAATAGAAAATAATAATAATTATATTTTTTTAATGAATTCAAATATATTAGTATAGCATCTCTATTTCAATCTACTAAATAAATCATTTTTATTGTTTGTACCATATAATAAAATATTTAAAAAGTATTTAGGAGTGTAATAAAGATTATTTTTTAAAATGTTTTTTATTTAAAAATAAACTAAAATAATATTTTTTTATTTTTTAAAAAATTATTTTTAATATTGGCATTTCATAACCATTCAAAATATATAAAAATAATTAATTTCAAATAAAAAAATCAGATTTTTTGCACTTAAGATGATATACTAGCTGGTGTCATTTTTACCCAATGCCATGTTGACTTCTACGAGAACTTAAAAAGTCAGCGGATCCGTTACATTTTGCTGTAATTATAATTCCGAACAAGGACAGTTCTTTCGTTCGGCACTAACCAATAATTATGCCCCTGCTTTGCTGTCATCACTTGTAAGTCGCAACGGTAGTGCCTATGTTGGGTAGATTTGTAGGGTCACCGTCCTACATACCATTAATTGATTATCATGCCATGCTACCCAAAAATAAATAAATAAATTGTAAATAAAGAATAAGTTTTAAGATATTATTGTAATTATCAAGAAGGTCATTCTATTTTTATTTTTTTATTCAAATTAGAAGATTTTTATTTGAAAGTAGAAGTTGATTTGAGACGTGTTTCTCATTGTTTGATAAAAAAATAACTTAATCAAGCTATATAACATAACATAAACATATATTTTACTTAAATAAAATTGGTAAAATTAAGCTGATTTAAGAAGTGTTTTTTATTGCTTGTGAAAATAATTTAGTCTTAATTTATTAATATAATGAATGAATAATTTTTTTTTAAAAAAAATTGCATCACAAAAAAAATACATTTAATTATTATTATTATTTGTTCCTGATAATGGATCTTGTCATGGATTATTAATTAACTTGGAAATTAAAACTACATCATTTCCAGGTAAATCTTTGTCAACAACTCACAAGGCTAGGTTTTTTTATTTTTAATATATAGTAATATAATTTTGTTGTCCACAACATTATATAAACAAATATTGTTGTCTAAATCATAATAATTTAACTAGTCAAACTACGTACCAAGGTATCGCAAGGTAGATAAATTCGTCGTGGGAAACGCCAATAAAAAAAATAAAAATAAAATTCTACGTGGGAAATGCCAGACTAACAACTAATAATTGTCTCCAGAAAGAAAACAGGAATTAATAATAATTAGCAGAGACTTTTATATACATAGGATAAAAGGAATCCATAAAAGATATAGTTTTTATCGTGTTTGTGTAATACAAAATCCAAGAAAAAGTAAATAAGATATTTCTAGCTTGCCTCTAAACGACAGTACTGGGGGTCCCTTACTATATGTCAATTTAAATAATTGAGTCTTTCTACCACCTATTTGATGTATGAAATCCCACCTCCTATCTATTCTGTTTTTAATCGGAGCCCTTCATTTGAGAATCCATAAAAGACATGTTTGATGATTGACACGTCCTACATTCTAATTGACCCACATGGTTTAATCTAGGATTTGGAAGATTAAAATAAAATCCAATTTTCAAAAATAAAAATAAAATAGTAACTTACTTTTTTTTTTTTTTACTTAATTAGGTATGCATTATGTTTTTCATATTAAAGTAGTTTGTTTTTAAGAGATTTAATCAACTTTCACTTATTTATTTGTGCATTTTCGAATTATTTTTATTTTTTGGATGAAGGAATCTTACTTGGTGGAGGAATCTCAAATGGAGGGCTCCAAATGATGGCCATAATATATATGAAGTGTGAACAAATGCTCGAGGAGGCCATGATCTCAAGTGTTTACAAGTTCCAAGACTACACGTATAATTGGCATGAACAGTAAAACACGACAAGTCGGTGAGAACATAAGAAGAACCTTCTGTCTGAAACACGGTTTACAAAATATCCTCTCTTTTTTTAAGAGCAGCAAAAGCAAAAACAAGAACAAAACACGCTAATGTTTGTGCATAGCTAGCTGTCTCAGCTACAAATTTAAAAACTTTTTGTCTTCCTCTGATCAAATGTTCAAAAAATAGATGGGATCACGCGCAAATGAGCTGGTAATAACACAGCATTTGTACTGAAGTGTACAACTTGTCAAAATTACGAGATGGTGATGATGTTCAAAACTTTATGATATGATCAATTTCCATATATGTACAAAACTTTATTAAAATCCCTCAGTTATTCTTAAAAAAGAAAAAAAAGGAAAAACTTCTCTATTATATATATGTACTTATATAAAGGCTAAAGTAAAATCCATTTTCCATATAAAATCTTCATGTATGTGTGAATTTGATTTCGAACAAAAAATTAACTACTAATCAAGATTAAAAACCCATCAAACATTGGATTTTAAAGGCAAATTAGCTAATTTATGTCAGTGTAGGGGAATTAAGTAATCGATGAACTCAATTAGCAGCATCCTATATATATTATTCACGGAGTGCTTCAATAGACTAGGTAAGTGGACACTTCGTAATTTAAGCATAAAATAACATGCGTATGCCTGTGAATCATAATTTTATTGACAACCTATGACCAGCTAAACTCTTATATACTGATCGCATGCAAATGATCTGCCCTTAATTAATTGAATTGGTGCAATGCCAACTTACTAGCCAAGGTCCAATAACCCTCGCTATGTTCTTGTTTTTTTTTTTTTTTTTTTTTTTTTTTTTTTTTTTTTTTTTTTTTTTTTAATGACACTTTCAGTGCTCTTAGTCACTAAAATATAATGCAAGAAATGAATTTTTCATTAAGATTCTCCATCAATGGGTCCGTGTAGATCCCACTGATCGATCCAACAACATGGTTTCTGGGAGAAGATATTAGTGCTCAATCTTTTTATGCTTACACTTCATTCCATTTTTCAAGAGAAGATAGAAAACAATTGGAGATAAAATTAAGAGGAATGCTAGTATCGTCATTCTTTCTTTTTTTTTTTTGGAATATATGCTTCGTAATAGAAAACTATAGAAATTGATCATGTAGAGCCTAGAATCTACAAAGAGAAAGTGAGATTCATGTTTTCATGTTGAATTCTAATATTCTAGCTATTCAATTGGGAATATATGTATGTGTATCTTATGATTTATTTCATAGACCATTAAAAATAAATAAAGAAATAAAGAAATGGTACTTGAACTATGAAATAATATTATATTAAAATCAAATGGCTAACAATACCACATTTCAAAAATCATTTTAACTTGTACATATTCTTCACTATTTTATGCTTGAATTTATTGATATATTAGATCATTTGATAAGAAAAACAATACTTATACTATCAAATAACTATGGCAACCCATAAAATTAAAAAAATGGATTTATATTAAATATGTAATACTATATGATATTCATAATTAATTTCAATATTAATAAATATATAATCTTAATCAAACTAATTTAAGATCGTTTCAAAAATTTAAACAATAAAGTCAATGAACTAATAGCTCAATTGACAATATCAAAATGTATTTCTTTCTTTAAAGATGTACAAAATGAGTCCATGACATAAATCAATCGATTATAATAAAAAAAAATAAAACCAACAAAATGAAGTTAAACAAATATATATTAACTAGTAAGAGAAACATTATGATGGTTATGTTAGACCTCTAATATCAAACTTGAAATATTAAGATATATTAATTAGAGGATAAAGAATATCAAAATTAATTAATTAATTACACACACACACATATAATATTAAAAAAACTTACATGTTTTTCGTGGCCCTGATTGAACGTTGTTGATGGAGGAGAAAAACTGAAGCTAACCTGTCCGTTTCCCTGCCAACAATCTTCTTTACAGGCCATGAACAGATCCTGTGGCTTACCAATCCTACCAGCTCATCCACATGACAAAAACTGATTGGGTTGATGAAAAAATTGTGCAAATCAATAGTCAATATTTTCTTTTCTGTTCGTGAGACCACTGAAGCTACATCTGGTCTGGTAGCCGAACAATTCTACCAGTGAAAATAAGTCATGTACATTTTTTGACTTTCAGAAAGTGCTTATTCAATCTTTGGAAACAAGAAATACAAATGCAATGATCAGCCTGCCTTTGCACCATATAATTGCAAACGAAATGGACAAAAGGCAAATTGCTGCCGTTGACAACTTTTTCAAGTGTTTTACTTCTAGGAAAATTGCATGTAGTTAATGGCTGGCTTGTACTGAGCAGCACCACTCAGCATGACAAATCAGAGATGTTTTGTGCGTAAATGATCAATATTGCATGTAAGTGAAAGTTGCAACACCTTCCTGAAGTTGAGAGCTAGCCATTAATTAGCAAGAATATTGGACCATTAACAACAAACTGCACAGCATGCACGATGAGCTTATTGCGTTGCATAGGATTGATACTACGTCCCTACTTTCTCAAGCATTATCTCTAGCTTTTTAGAGTTTGTGGGATGGCTGAATGTAGATTTTGCTCTTTCCCCCCGCCGAATTAATTTGAATCATAGAGCTTGAACCTTAATTTATCCATGATGATTTTGAGATTATGTGCTTCAAAACTTAATTAGTCACACACACACACACCAATTAAACTAGACTTCATCATTAAGATCACAGGAGCATAAAAATAATTAGACAATATTAAAAAGAGAACCAGCTCGAAGCTTTTCTAGCCACAGTTTGCAAAAAGAAGAGGATCATAACATAAAAGCTTAATCAAAGAACATCATATTTAACATCTCCAAAATGAGAGTTTCAGGACAAACCTCTTCTCTAAAACAGCAAAAACATTGAAAGATAGCTGATCACTACATGTCTTCTCTTCTAAGCTTGTTTAGGAGTGCTGTGATAAGGGCATCCCTCTTCTCAGCCCTAGCCTCTTCTCTCACCCTTCTTTGCTCCTCTCTCTCTCTCCATCTTCTCTCCATCACTATCCTATCATTCTCTAATTGTTTCATGGTTTGTCTCCATTCCATCTCCTTCATCCTCCTCTCATTTTCCCTTGCCTCAAATACTTCTCTCCATTGCATTTCCATTTGCATCTGTTGCTTCGTGAAATCTTCCAAAGACTCTTTCAAACTAATACTATATCCACTGCTACTAGTTCCACCAATTGCCTTGCCCTTTTTTATCTTCTTTCTACTGCCACCCTTTTCGCCCTCAATAATTTCTTCATTCTTATCCTCATCGTCAGAAGATAGCTTCACTGCTTTCTTTTTCAACCCAGTAGCTGCTCCTTCAGCTTCAGCCCGTAACATTCTTTGCATCCTTGATGTGAAAATCGCTTGCAACTCATTGTAGAAAGGAAACTGTTGCCTCATAGCTTCAGGTTCTATCGTCTCACAACCCTACACACACAACAACAAGGTGAGATCGAATCATCTATCAAACACCATACATATATGTGTAACTATATACATGTGTGTGTGTGTGTGTGTGTGTCAAGTAGCTAGCTAATAGGGTTTTAGTATTTACCATGCACTGTTCATCACTCAATAAAACAGATCAACAAACATATATTTCCAATCCAATCCCTAACTTTTTTCCCATTTCTCAAAATAGTAATACATATACACATACATACCTTGTATCTTGTAAAAAGATTCTTCCACTTGCACTTGCACTGCTCTGCGCTCCGATTATAACCCTTTTCTTTCATTTTATTAGAGATAACTTCCCACAAAACTTTGTTTCTTTTCTTCTCCATGAAAGTTGGATCCAGTTCTGCTCGGATCATCAAGAACTCCTTTGTTTCTTGAATACTCCATTGAGGAAACTTATCACTTGCCTCTACGTTTACACTGATGTGATGTTGCTGCTGCAGCAGCTGGTATTGCTGTAGGTGATGCTGATTGTGATGTTGGTGGTGAAGATGTCCCTCCATAACAATCACACGCTAAAACTAATCTAAATCAGTTTACACCCACAAAAAGGATTGATTTGATCAAAATTCGAAGAGAGAAAAAAGATAGAGGTAGAAAGTGAGGGAAAGATATATATGAAGAGATGGTAGTGTGAACGCTGAAGGAAAGTGTGAAGATTGTCAAAGAAAAGAAAAAATTTTCTTTTCTTTATGCTCTGGGCGTCAAAGAGCAGTTTTTATTGTTCGTTCAGATTCAAGAAAAAGAAATACTAAAGAACTGATCTCTTTCTTCTTCTGTATAGTTTCTCTCCTCTTTCCAGTCATTATCTTTCTACGCGGAAACTTATTTGTCAAAAATTCTTTTATTTTTATTTTTTTTATTAGGGGTTTGGGGGCAAGGCTGCGTTCATAAATATTAGTTCACATTGCGTTTAGAAGTCGTCAGGCTTACGAGAAAAGTCTCGGAGATGGTGAGGGCTTTATTCTCTGCCATCATTTATATCATACGTGCATGCACTACAAGCGATATTTAATTTACTTTTGTTGTTTCTTTTTTCTTTTTTCTTTATTGAGAATTAAGACCTTTTATAATTTATAGTTTTGAACAAGATCTAGATACATATAGTTAATTCTCATGTTCAAACGTAGAAAATAAAACTTTAGCTTTGAATCAACAGCTTCATTGATGGATATGTCACAAAAGATATATATATTTTTTAATTTAAGAGAAAATTATTCTTTTGATTTTTTTGAGGGGTCCATATAAATAAAATAATTTGTATATTAAATATATTGAAGAAATTGTTTTGTGCAAAGTGAAATGTCCTTCTTCACTTTTTTTCCTTTTGAAACTTACCATAGGAACGCTTGTGTTTTATCTATGTATCATTTAGTTATTATTTTGAAATAGAAAAGATAAAACTATGGAGATAAAAAAAATACATGCCATTGTATATCATATTTTAAAAATATGAAAATTAACTCTAAGATTAGACGCATTTATTTTCTAATTATATCTTCGTTTATCCAATAAAAAAATATTTATATCTCTTTTATGCTTGTCTCTTTTATTATAAAATAATTGTCAACACAATCTAATTGTTGATTTCTTGTCTACCACGTTAAAGTGAGTCATACAATCCCACTTCTTTCAGTTTAATTAGGATGAAACCATATTGAAAGTACTCACTTGTCTAGGGACCAATTCATATAAATGAAAATTATATTCAATATATTTAAAAAATTATTTTGAGCAAATAGGATAGCCTTCCTGGATCCCAATGCCAATTACCCATCTATACTAGCATAAATAATTTTAGATGATTATATTTAGCATTGTAGTTCAACTATATTTTTAAAATATTTTTTGTTTACTTGAAAATATTTTTTTAATATTTTTAAATTACTAATATCAAAAATAAATTTTAAAAATCAATCTCTATAACATTTTGAAATATGCACTTAAATTAAAGACTTGGGTCTTTCAACATTATTGAACTTCTTTTCACTCTAAAATCAAATATTTTTTAACACCACAAAAACATGAATATTGTTGAATTCCAAAATATTGTTCGAGCAACACATGTATGTACGATGATTATTGATATTTATCTGCATGTTACATAATCGTATTTATTTATTATTAAAATTAGATAATTAATATTGATATAGGATCTAGGAGTACACTTGTATTTTGAACCCATTAATTTATCCTTTGTTTGAAAACTTGCTCTACACGCGAAGGATTTTTTGTCTTTCTTGATAATGTAAAAGCAAAAGATATTAAACTCAGAACTCCTGATAAAGAAAATTACTAGTCATGATCTGTTTATCTCGATTTTATTAGATTCCTTTTCGCTTTGTGTTGGATTTTTTAAAAATCCTTTTTTTTTTTTTGTTTGAAGCAAGACGTTGTCAACGTCCTTGTTCTTACCTGTTGAACCGTGTGAAGGAGACAGAGAAAGTAAAAAAGCTTTCGAGATAATGTGTTCTGTACGTGTGACCGCCTTCGTTAAACAAGCTACCAAAACCTTTTGCTGCTTTCCTTTGCATGGATTTCGAAATCTATAGTAGTAAAAACCAAAACGATGAGTAAATTATTTTTCAGCCACGCACTGACCTTTGAAACGATGACTTAGTCCTTGATTTAGCAAATCTTGTATCTTTTCGTATTATAAATTAAGTTTTTCATTGGTTAAAAACTATGTTTAGTATTTGTTTAGAAGTATGATTGTAATTATTTTTTAAAGAGTTTTTTTATTGAAATATATTAAATTAATTTTTTTATTTTTAAAAATTATTTTTAAAATCAACACATTAAAACAATCTAAAATATATAAAACTTATTTTTTCAAAAAAGATATCTAAATATTTATAGGAAATAAATCAACCAAAAAAAACAAACCCAACCAAAACAAATTCTTACACAACAGGCCTATAGCCCTTTCAAAGTTAAATTATTAACCTACAAGTGGATTGAAGCCTTAGATTCAGAACAGTATTTTTAAGAATACCCTGTCCAATAATCTTCTTTCTAACTGATTGAATTATCCATTTGTTATAAAATTCAGCCTCATCCAGTGGGTTAATTGATCAATTTAAAACTTGATTTGAATGAAGTTTTATTTTCAAAAAAATAAATTTTATTTTGATTAAAAAACTCATAATCTATTAAAAATAATGTAAATTATATATTAGATATGACCTAATAATTTAAATTTTTGTGTTAAATTGGTTCTTTGATATAATATTATAATTTTGATAATCAATCAATAACAAGTTTGAATTTCATTATCTTTATTTATTTGATAAAAAATAAAGCATAAAGTGATGTAGATTTGTATAAGTTTCAAACCCAAATAATTTTTTATCTAGAAATGTATATTAGTGAATGATATAAATTATATAGTAAATTTCTCCTAACAATTTAATTTTTTTATTAAATTAGTTATTTGATATGACTTAATATACAAGATATTATTGTCATGAATTTCACTATTACCCTCCTTCAAAGATCCCATAAATCACAACGTGAGAGGATATAGATAGGAATCTCTTTCTTTCTTTCTTTCTTTCTTTCTGTTTTCCTTTCAAATTCCTCATTCCATGTATCAATATACTTTACTGAAAAATGGAAAGGCACGCGGACTTGGAGAAATATAATAAAAATTATCTCTATTTTTATCATTTCTTTTGCAGCACACACGTGCATGTTCAATCATTCCACTATACTTCAATTATCTAATGTAATACAGCCAATCTATCCAGCATAACGAGCCATGAAATCTTATGATTTAGTCTTTTCATTTTCTACCCTTATTTGTAAAAAGTATCTTTGATTTGTTCTTAATTCGAAATTTACCACTGACAAATTAAATTCTTACATAAAACCTAAGTAGTGAGAGATTTGGAAAAGGAAGCTGTCGACTTCTTTAAATGCAATGGAAACAAAAGTTAAGGGACCAAAACGTATAGTTTTGAAAATGAAGGATTAAGTTTTAAATAAATTCTAAAGCAGGATTTAGAGGGTAGTTTCGAGTAAGAGTTAGAATTGGATAACCTTAATTGTTTGGGGTCCTGGCACCTGAGGACCGTTGTTTCTTAATCATCCACGCGTCTTTTGTCATGTCCCACGCGTGGACGCTAAATCTCTTTATCCACGTGGCAGGCATGCGAAAGATCATAAGTAGGTGATTATTAGGAAAAACGGATGGCCCACGTTCCCTTGTTCACACGTATGACGACCTGATCGGGTCCCGGCCCAAGTATTTGACCCGGTGATTTGACATGTCGTAAGGAGATACGTATCATCTAAGAGGAGCCGACGTCATGATTTAATTTAACTTACTTGAGATCCGGATGTGCTGAATTTCCACAAGTGATTTTGTTTCATTCCAATGATTATTAATAATCTAACAACAGAAAAATTAAGAGAAAAAAAGAATATCAAGATTAAGAGTAATTAACATGTTTGTTTAGGCTTCTCAACCTTATAAAAAAAAACAAGTTAAAAGGCATTATTTTTCATTTTTTTAACTTTATTTTAATTTTAAAAAATGGCTAAAAAGCTTAAACAAATTGGGTTTAAGATTGTTTTTAGATTGTTTAGGCTCTAATTTGTGGTAAGATTAAAACATAAATCCTTTAAATACTGGTTTAGTGATTAACTTTTTGCTATTGAAATATTAGTTAAAAAGTATTTTAAATTTTATGTGCCAATTAAAATAAAATTTTATTCCTAAACTATTTGAAATGATATGCATAAGGCTGATATTTTAAAAAAAAAAAAACAGAGTAAATCCTGTTAGAAAAATCTACTTTCTTAAAAAAATCAAGCCAACTTCTTTAGATTTTTAGAAATATTTGTATTATTAATTTGGATTAAATGAAAGAGACCTTATTAGAAAATTGAAAGGAATGTTTTTTTTTTTTAAAAGGAAGATATAAAAGACTATCTATACACGAATTCCTTCATCATAGCTTGAATAAAATTAAATAAAAAATTATTAACCTAGTTATTTAAAATCAAATCATATGTGAAATTGAATTGAATTTATTATGTAATTATAATTCAATTGATAACATATTTGTTTTTTGGAATAAAATATTTAAACCACAAAATTAAATTAAGTTAAACTATTTAGAATAATATGGAAATAAATTGAAATAACAATTTTGGTTATTTTATTTTTTATTAAAAAATATTTCTTTGTTGTTGCAACCTTGTCTATTCCTGTCTTTTAATTTTCATCCTTCCCTTCGATTTTTATTTTTATTTTTTACAGGGCTATGATCAAAGCTTAGTACAGCTCACTTACTCCAGGTTGAATACAGTAGCTGATCTGCATTCCTCAGCTTTATGTGCACTTTTTTTGTCATATTTTATACAATGATCTTGGATTGTATTCAGGGGTTTGGAATATCTCAGATTAATTTGCATGATTTCATATCAGCATTTGAATCAAGTTTGCAGGATTTCTATATTGGATTTCATGTTACATATGCCACTACCTCGCGTTTAACCATCATTCCCTTGAATATATAAACACTGTGTTAATTAATTGAGAATATTTGGATAATGTTTAAGAATATGGTAATGGTTAAACACAATTCTTGCTATCAATATATAAAAAATAATCTGAAAATATATATAAAAAATTAAATAAAAAAATTAAAATTTTTGAAAAACACATTTAAAACGCGTTATCCAACACACCTGGACCATCTAAGATTATAGCACCCACGGAACAACGCGACTTTGTTAGTGAAGAGAAACGAACACTCATGTGGCTGCAGCTCTTTGATGTAGATGCTGTAGTTTTTGAAAGGAAAGTATTTTTGGAAAATAATTTTTAATATTAATTTGAATTGAATCCCGCTGTTTGCAAATCAAGGATCTTCCCTCTGATTTGCTGTCAAGTATTTTTCCATCTTATTTGCTTTTGATTATATTTTTATGACTTGAATTTTATTTGAAATTAAAATCAATAATTTCAAGAAGATTTTAAATACATAAATTGATTTAGTGTTATTCAATTGAACAAGGTTCGAATTAAATTGTATATTAAACTTATTAAACGTTTACATAATTGTATTTTTTTCTTATGCTTCCTGAATTTAAATATTGAATACAGCACTATTTTTTTTAATGCATAATGTTAATGTGAGAGGTGTGTCATTAAATTAATTATCCCGACTTATTCTACAGGGACTCTACAATTATATACAATATGTTGACTGTTTCTGACATAAACACGTTTAAATAAACGTGTTTCTTTTTCTTCATAAATAAAGGATGTAATATGTTGGTACTCATTTGTGCGGAGCGGGCAGAAAAGTGTAAAAGCATGCTCAAATTCTAGTGGCGGTTTGATTTGTGTTCGTAACTGTGTTTAAGTATTTTTTGGAAATATTAAATTGAAATTTTTTAGTATTTTTTAATGATTTTAATATATTAATATAAAAAATTATTTTAATATATTTTTAAATTAAAAATATTTTTAAAAACTATTATATATTACAATACCAAATACATATCAAACCGACTTTATTAATATGAATTGAATAACCAGTGAAAGTTGTAAAAATGATTTATGATGGCCATGCAAGAAAACTATATTTTATTTACTTTTATATTACAATAATTAAAACAGCTTGAAATCATTTTAATATTTATATAAATGATGAAGCATCTAAATCAGGAATTTATTCATATGAATTAGAAAATTAGTGAAAGTTGTAAAAATAATTTTTGTCGGTTATAGATGAAAATTCTTTTTATAAGATTGCAAATGAAACCTAATGAGGTTAAGTTTTATACCTTAATTACTACGACTATAAAACAAAATATGAGAAAAGGTTCAAATAAAATACCAACTAAAAAGCCTAATGAACACGAAGCGTATCTAAAAATTTAAAGTTTAGGTATATATCGCACATCTTTGAGCCCAGACATGTCATGTAACTCATTGCTTTATAAAATCTAAAAAGGGATGGTTCAACTCTAAAAAAATAATATGATCCAAAATTACTTCATCTACTCTCCATATAGCTAGTGTCAAGTGTTAAATGTTCTCATATTCACGTGTTATAACTAGGTCCACAAACATTGTTAAGGCATACTTATACCTAGTTAATGACCTATATAGAAATACTAGGAATTTATTTGTTTGAATTGGATAACTAGTGAAAGTTGTAAAAATAGTTTTTGTTGATTGTGCATGACTATTCTGCGAGACTAGAGATAAAGCCTGACGGGTTCAAATTTTATACCTTAGTTGCTAGGCTTATGAAACAGAATATGAGAGAAGGTTCAAACAAATTACCAACTAAAAAGTCTAGTGAACACGAAATGTACCTAGAAGTCTAAAGCTTAGGTATATATTACTTGTCTTTTGACCCTAACATATCATGTAAGTCATTACTTCATTCGACCTAAAAAGAGGTAGTTCAACTCTCAAACAATTAAATTGATCCAGTTAGTCTATAATATATTAGTCCCTTAATCAAGCTTAGGGTATTCACATAGCTCAATAAAATAAAAAATAACTAGATTGAAATACAATTATATTCAAAGGCACAAGCTTAGATGGTATTACCCTCATGATTACAAGTCCAAATGAAAATAATATGATCTTAAATTACTTCATCCACTCTTTATATAGCTAGTATCAAGCATTAAATGTTTTTATATCCACTTGTTATAACTGGTCGTCAAAACATTGTTAGGGCATGCTCATACATAATTAACGATCCATATGACAATATATTTTTCATTGAATGATGAATCATTAATCATTAAGGATTGTTATCTTAAATTATTATTACTAAAATAGGTATCATGATATTTTTCTTACTATATTATTTTCTCTTACAAGTTGATATGATTCATGATTATAAAAACATTTATAAATTTTATAAATTATCAACTAAGACGTGTTTCAATTCTAGATTTATCAATGCATATTCATTTTCTTCTTAAACTTTATATAATTATATTTTAAATTATGTTAAATATACACTACATGGCTTCGATGGCATTATTCCTTCATGTATGCTAACCTATGCATCAAGTGGTTTTTCTACAAAGCTAACAGGAAATTTTTTTTGTTGGTGCTCATGATTTTTAGGTGTTATAATCCATTAATCAACTTTGAAAAGATCTTTGGTGCACAAGGTTTTTTCTAAACCTTGTCAAAGCTAATTGTTTTGGATTGAAATTGAAAAGACTTCACATTGACCCTCTTTTACTATTCCATCAAATTTGTTGTCACAAATAGTGCTAACCATCAAGGCATATATCCTGAATAAATGCAAGTGTGGATTCTAAGATGTTCCATGTTAGACATGCTTTGCACAAAGTTGTATGATACAGTGTGTCACGGGTTGATGTCAAGCACGTTGCAAGAAATCAATGGAGTCATCTCCTGAATTTTCTAAGGTAAGAATCTAGGGAACAATCTCGCGTTGGTCACCGAATAACGAGCAAGAAGGATGGTTACACCCTAAGAGAATACTTACAAAAAGGCTGCCTATTTTTTTTCTAATTAAATTCATGTGAAAAATCATCTAATTTATTTTTGCAAATTAGAGCCATTAATATACCTTTAAAACTCAAGTTTAATGGTTTCTAAATATATACATGCAAAAAAGATTGCATCAGGGTTAAATTTATTTTACATTTACAATCCTTTAAATTAAGAACCATGATTCAATCATAGTTTGATTTTTCTTTCCTTTCCCCGTATTTCAAAGATTTTTCCTATTATAAAAAGGAAAACAATTGATGGGCATTTTCTTGCATTATTTAATATTGGTCTTTGGGATACTACACCAACCCTATAATTTTTGGGTCCTTATGAATTGTATTTTTTAAGTCTTATTTTTCAGTGAGGGTAAAAATTAGAATATTTAAATTGTATATTTTTGTAATCATCACTTATCACCATTTTTTAATATTTTTTGCCACACTATATTTATTTTCTGGTTAAATAATTTTTTGAGGTTCAAATATTATCTACCAACAATATATTTATTTTAAAAAATATATAATATGGTAATAATTGAAATTATATAAACTTCAATTTATATTTATCTTTTTTTTTGTTTGAATTAATTTTTAAATTTAATAATTAGAATATAATGTTTCAATAGATTTTTATTATGTAAAAATAATATATTTTATAATTATATTAATGATAGAGGGGTAATATAGTCTATGAATAAAATTTGTAATAAATGTGGTGTGGAATTAACAATTCACGGCGTGAGAATAACACCTCTTTGCAAATTAATTTAAATTATTTTGTAATCTTTGACTCGTGAAAATTTATTATATTTGGATTATAAACAACCTTTTCATTTTAATAAAAGGTTGTTACAAATTTGAATCAATTCATTTTAATTAAAAATCAAAACTATTAGCTTTTAATTTATTAATTCTAACTTGAACCATCTCCTTTCTTGAAAGGATGTTTTAACTCAAATCATTTTTTTCTAAAATTAAATAGACTTTTAACTTAATTATTTTTACCAAGAATTATTTATAAAAAGTAACTTTTGATCAATTTCTTTGATGCCGTTTGTTTTCTGCCTGTTTACATGCTGATGCTTATACGCCCTCCATGTCTATTTTTGCATTTGTGGTTTCTAGTCATTTTCTGTGTTTTGGCTTGTCCTTGAAAAAAAAAAAAAGGAAATCAAATATGGGAAATCATCCATTATTATCATGTAATCTACCTTGAAATTGGACAGATAAATAAGATATTAGGAATAGGGCCCGAATCTTATTGACCGGAACCTAAGAACAAAAGGCTGTTGGGACCATAACTCATTAAAAATTCTAAGAAATTGTCTGGCAGATCAAAGATTATTTATTTTTATTTAGAAAAATCCAAGATTCCTGTGAAGAACTCTCTGGATGATGAAGAACTTGTTAAGATCTTTGCATGTGAATCACATGAATTTCGAAATCATGACGATAATATGTTTGTTTGGAACGATATAATTATTGTATTGAACGACTTTTAACAATTAATTTCCATGACCACGAGTTTTCCCCTGTGGTCTGTCTATTTTATTAATAGACTCTCTCACCAGGTCCAGTGACCATTTCGCAAGGGCTTCCTGACTAATCCAAAGGTCTGCTAGGTCTCCCTCCTTCAAGCTATTACCAGTCAAGTTGACAGACTTTTTATCTATGCATGTCTTTTTCTTATATATATGATGATCAAATTCATCACATGCATCTTTTAAGGATTAGAGCTTATTTAGTAGCATGAAGGTATTGTATTTTAAAGTTTTTTTTTGTTTAAAAATATATTAAAATAATATTTTTATTTTTTAAAAATTTATTTATTTGATACCAGCACATTAAAATAATTTAAAAATATTTAAAATTTAATTTAAAACAAAAATATAAATATAATATATATATAAAAAAACACCTCAAATACAAAACATGCCCTTGACCTAAGCATGAAATTCATTAATTTATGCACGCATTGAATTTTAAGCTTCCCTGGTAGGTTGTAGAAAGGGCAAAAAAAGTCAATTGCAAGCTGCACGTATCTCATGTTCCGTAAGAAATATAATGTGGGTTTATATATATATATATATAGTGAGGTGGTAGGCGTTTTTTATAAATATTTTTATTAAAATTATATTAAAATAATTTTTTATTTTTTATTTTTTATTTTTGATATCATCATATTAAAATTATAAAAAAAAAACAATAAAGAAATATTAATTTGATATTTTTAAATGAAAAATATTTTAAAAAAATATCTAAAAACAAAATTCACCTTTCTGCCAAATACTAGGAGATAAGTAACCCTCTAGAAGCATGTTTGATATTATTGTGATTTTTGTTTGGTATTTTATCATTATAATTTTAAAGTACATCTATCTCTTCTTCTTCTTTTTGTTTAAAATCAGTGTAGTTTTTATTTTAAAAAAATGGTTTTGATTTAATTTGAACCATAGCAAGTTGATCTCCTGTTTTTAATAATAAAGAAAACATTTTTAACTCAAAATCTTTTAAATATATATAAAAAAACTACTGTCAACTGAAACAATTCATTAAGGGATCCACTATTTTTTAAATTGAAAATATCTTTTTAAGAAATAAACAACCAATAATCAAATGCTACTTTTATTAATATTAATCTCAACTCATGGTATAATCTAACACAATAAACAAAACACAGCACACCATTCAAGTATATGCACGCTCACGTTATGGTGCTTAGTTGCAAAGTACAAAATGTTAGAAATTATCCATGAAAATATATTTTTGTATTAATTCATTATCATCTTCATTTTTATTTTTATTAATGTAAAATTAATGTTCTTTCTGTTTGTTCATCTTCATTTTTATTTTTATTAATGTAAGATTGATATTTTTTTTATTTATTTTATTTATTGATATTTTCATGTTATTTTAAAATTAATACTTTTTAATATTTTAATGTTATTATGATATGATAATATCAAAAATAACTTTTAAAAATTTAAAAAATATTATTTTAATGCATTTCTAAACTCAAAATATTTTGAAAAACAACTATTATTATAATTTCAAACACTCTCTAAACATAGCTTGTTTTTATAGTTGGAAAGTTTATTTTAAAATAAAATTATTTTTATATTTTTTAAATTATTTTTATGTTGATATCAAAAATAATTTTTAAAAAATAAATAAAAAATATTATTAAAAAACATTTTAAAAAATTAAAATAAAGGAGGAAGAAAGAATAAAAAAATTGTCATTTTTGAGGAGGGAGGATGGGTTTTTCAAAATTGGAATTCAAGGGAACAAGGTACATCTTTTCTTTGGCGGGGCCCTTCTCCTACAGATCAGGGCATTATGTTTCGTGCCAAATTCTAAATCCCTTTTCTTTTTCTTGAGAGTCTCCATCATCTCAATTTTTTCTTTCATTATTTTCCGGTGAAATGATTAGCAATTTGAATCATCCAAACCTCTAACTACCACGAAGATATTGGAATAGAAGATTGGAAACGAGTCACTTCATGAGAATGCATTGACTCCTTCAATTAGCTAGTAACATGATGGGTTATAAATATGCCTTTAAAAAAATATAGTCGCTCATTCATTAATTCATCAAAATGAGATCTCAATGGTTAATATCTGAATTGATTTATATCTTATCAACATGATACATCGATACTAGTAATCGATGGGAATATGATAAATAGACCAAATTTAATTAGATTATATATATATAAACAGAGATGATGTAGAATAGTCCATCTCGTTACTCTTCAATTAAAAGATTGGACACAACTAAACTTGAGTTATTGATTTTTTTTTTAATTTTAATTGATGTTTTGTTGGGGACTTTTATTAATTAGTGAGTTTTGAGACTAAATTTAATTTTGATTAAGATTTTATTATTTATATGTAATTTTCTTCACATTATTATCAATTATGATGATTCGATAAAAACTAATAAACTTTTGGTAACCCTATTTTTTTTTTCTTCTTAGGCTTATTTCTTTCTTTTCTTCAGCCCATTTTCTTTTAATTCTTGGCTTTTTACTTTTTTTATATATATATATATTTTTTTAAATTTGTCCCTTACACCTTAAGTATTTTTCCATGTAATCTCTTTATTTATAGAAAAATACTTGTGCGGACCTAATTTAGTAGAAACTTATATATTTACCCGCTCCGCTTAATAATAATTTTTTAAAATATAAAAAAAATATTTTATATTTTAAAAAAACTTGGGTTTAATAGTTAAGCCAGATTCAAGTGTCTTGGATCTGACAACCAACTCAGGTGAATAGGTTTCTAGGGTCTAGCTTCTCTAATAATAATAATATTTATAATAATTATAATAATAGTAATAAACTTACATGATCTAAGTTCTTATAATTTTTAATTTTTTTAAATTAAATTTATAGTTTTTTTAAATACTAAAAATATTTTTTTAAAAAAATTATTAATGATGATGATAATAATAGTAATAGTAATATTAACAATAAAAACAATACTAATACTAATATTAATAATAATTTTTAATTTTGTTCATAATAATAATAATAATAAACTTACATGACCTAACTTCTTATAATTTTTAATCTTTTTAAATTAAATTTATAGTTTTTTTAAATACTAAAAATATTTTTTAAAAAAAATTATTAATGATGATGACAATAATAATAATAATAATATTAACAATAAGAACAATACTAATACTAATACTAATTTTTAATTTTATCCTTCAAATAAAATCTATATTTTTTTTCAAATATAATAATATTTTAAAAAAAATTAATAATAATAATAATAATGAACTCGGAAAGCTGGTCTCATCTCCTTCTGTGAAAGACAATATGTAACAAAAAAAAGAAGAGTGTAAATAGACCTAAAAGAGAGGCACGAAAGAAAACCAATAAAAAATATAAGTGAACCCATCCATACCCTTTAATCAAAAGAAATGACATGGTAGCATGATAGTATTACCAAACTCAAAAACTCAAGATCAACAGTAGTATATTTGATTAAAAAAACAATGAAATAGGACATGAAAATGACAAAAAAAAATAAATAAGAAGAGGGTAACTAAAAAGAGTCTAGAAACTAAACGAAATCATAACAATAGCTAAAAAGAACAAATATGTCCCCAAGTGAATACTTCAAGAGGACAAATAAGAGTTACGGGGAATTTAAAGCCCCAAACTAACTATTTAGATTTAGAAAGTGTATTTATTTTTTGAAAAGTAATTTTTAAAATATTATTTTTTTAAATCTTTTTGTATTTATTTATCATTTTGATCGGCGGAAAATATTTTTCAGATAAAGAAAAATTTGACTTAATTTCTAGAAAAGTGTTTTTTTTTATTTTGGACAGAAAACACTTTCTGAAAGTTGTAAAAAATTTAAAAATATTATATTATTTGCTGATTATATCAAATTTAGTCCTCAAACTTTTGATTGATATATATAAATTTTTTTTAATATTGTTTTTCAATTTCATCCATTTAAATTTAATTTTTATATTAACTTTGGTCCTTATTTTTATAATTTTTATTTACTTTTCTCTTATTATTTTTTAATTAAAATTTTTTCTCTATCAAATTTGATTCTCATTTTTTTTATTGTTATTTATTTTATTTGAAATAATTTATGAAATAGTAATTATTATTATTTTAATTTCTTCATCTTTCAAGTTTTTTGTTTTTTAGATTTGATCTCTATTATTTTAATTATTATTTATTTTATTTGAGATAATTTATAAAATTATATTTTTTTCAATTTTATTCTCATTCAACTTTTAAATTTATAAGATTTGTTTCTCATTATTTTAATAAACTTGAAGAAAATAAAATATTAATAAATTATTTTCTAATTTATTTTTCAAGATATAACTAAACATTAGAAAGTGTTTTTCAATTTATTTTTTATCACACTATTAAATATTAAAAAATAATTTATTTTTCTAAAATTTATTTTTTAAAAAAATATTTTTTAACAAACAAATAAGACATATTAAATAACAGCTCTTCCAATGTTATTTCAAGACCAATGACCTAACAAGTATGCTATGCATTTAACACATGATCATTATCATTCTATCATGTTAGAATCACCCATAATTTATTGCCGCAAGCAGCACATTCAAAAAAAAAAAATACAAATAAACTTTTATTGATAATGCTGGGGCTCACCTGTTATAATCCATGGTGGATTGTTTTTGCCTACACAATAATATCAGCAGGAGTTTTAGTTTTTTTCTTCTTTTTTTTTGTAATATTTTAGGTTTAAGTTATATTAACTAGGAGGTGGTACAAATAGTCTTAACTAGTTTAATAGGTTGTAATCAATTAAAAATGTTATCTTTGTAGTTATCGATAGATTACAAGTTCCATTCTTAACTAATACCAAATGGAATTTACTTGCATATCATGTGAAAAGTGATAAAAATTATCTTTTAATATTTGATGTAATAGTCAAATCAATTAAACACTGTGTCTATATGTTAATGTGGTAATAATTATTTTATAATTTTTTTTAATTTATAAATATATTAAAATAATATTATTTTATTTTTTTAATATTTATTTTTGATCTTAGTATATTAAAATTATTTAAAAATATAAAAAAATATTTTTTTTTTCAAAAAAACACAACCCCACGGCAAATACCAACAAGTTATAAACATCACTCTTATAACAATAGCAACCATACACATTTGCTTGCTAGGGGAAAAAAAGAGGCACTAGTTCTAATCTCCTTTTCTAGACTTCCAGTAAGACACGCGATTGATTTGATAGAAGAAAACGGGTTCGTGTAGTCAGAACTGTGGGCTGGGCTAGATTGCTATATCACGTGGTGGGTGTACGTCTCCATTAAAATTAGAGCCATTTTCCCATGCATTAATTGGGTAACAGCAAGTGCAAGCATGATCCTTCCATTTCGACTTTGTCTTCCTTGTAATCGTCGATTTCCGTAATTCTAGTGTTGATATTTTTTATTTAAAAATATATATATATATATATAAAATATTTTAATATAATTATATCAAAATAATTTAAAAATCTAAAATATTATTTTTAACAAAATAAAATTTAAAATTTTAAAAAAATATAGTTTACACCACATTCTCAAATAAATTTTAATTTAATATAATAATTGACTTATAATGTATTATTATTTTTTCAAGTTATTTTTTTAAATATGTTTTATTTAAAATTATTTTTTTATTAACATATAAAAATAAAAAATATATTTTTTAACCTAAAAAATATAAATTATATAACATGTGGCCGGCTGAATTCCCAAACAAGCTCTCTAGAAAAGTATACCCCTGATGACCCTGGAAAACTTCAAAGAGACTGGTATAGATAACATTTTTCCGTAGGCAAATTAATTGTACTAAAACATGTGTGACATGTTTGTGTTTGTCTTGTTACGGAATCAAGAAATATCTACATGACTACAAAAATTGTCAATATTTGATTTTCTATGTTGTATAAAGTCGCTTCACGCGTGGCGCGATATGAGATTGAAAAATTACCATCTATTTATTTGGTATAAAGCCATTAAAAAATTTAAATGTACCAATTTATCAAAAATTTTAAAATTAAAAGATAGTCATAACTAAAAAAAAATATTAAGAGCCCGTTTAGCTACGTGTCAGTGTTGGTATTTCTTCAAAAACAAATGAAATGACTGTTTGGTTATAAATAGTTAAACAATCAAAACACATGGGTTCCGTCATTTATATGCAGCGGGACCATGATTTTTTAGAAACAGTAAATTAATGTCTTTTTACGAGAGTTTCAACTTGTAATAAGTACACTGTTCAGTGAATTATACTGTTTACGTGCACATTTTTTTTCCAGCGTGTTATTTTTTTAACAGTTTTTTTTATAAAAAAAAACTAGATTAGAGTGAATTAAATTCATTCATATTGTGATGTGAATAATATTTTTCCTCCCGAAAAATTAATATAGAGTAAATTAAATTCACTCGCACTGTCATATTAATTTTATACCTGATAGTTTTATCTGATTTTATTACACACTCACAAAATTATAAAAATTATAGTTCTTATTGGCTGAATATTGTATATAATGAAATTATAAATAATTTAATAGAATAATAAAAAATATTTTATATAAAGTATTATTTATTCATGATGTAATAATAATAATTAAATATATAATATTTAAATTAAAAACTATATATATATCCTTAATTTAAAAATTAATTTTTTAAGAAAACATATTAAATTATTTTTGATTTAATCCTAAATTTAATTATAATTTTAACCAAACATATATAAATATCTACTTTTTCTTCAACATCAATTTCAACCAAGGTTTTAACCAAATACCTATTTTTTCAAACCAATCTCAACTAAAAGTACTTTTTATAAAATAACTTTTTTCAAATCACCACCACAAAAGCTACCGCAATACCAAACATACTTTAATACTCCTAACATATTTTATCTAAGGTAAACTGTATTAAGTGGTCTAGATATGATTTAAAAGTTTTAACGGGTGCTAACTAATAGTTTGTTTATAACTCAAAATAAAAATTTACTCCATGAAAAAAATCTAGCATTTTAACTTTGTTATAGGCTTATATGCCCAAATAAATTCATATAGGAATGGTCCATATAGGTGTCCTTATAGGTTTCACCTATCCTCGAAGGAAAAAGGATTCTCTACAATTAGTATATTGTAGTAAAAAATACTCTCAATTAAATTAATGAATATCTAAAATAATTCTGAAAATTTTCTAATAAACTCTTGGTATTTAAATATCAACTTACTTATAGGTCTAATATTTATAGCAGAATGTTGACAATTAATTTTCATAAATTAAAATTTTAAAGTTATTGAAATATTGGTTAAACCTTAAGGAAATTTACAAACTTGGTGTAAATTCTAAAAGATGCAAAGGAAAATCAACATAGATTTTTTTTAAAACCATGCTAAAAAACAATTTCTCTCCTTTTTCTTATAAATAAAAAATGCAAATTTTTATAAGGATTTGGTCGTATATAACAAGCAAAAATCATTTTAAATTTTTTTAAGATCATGTTTGGAAAAACTATATTTTTGTTTAAAACAAAAGAGTTAAAAAAAGCATAATGATATGTTCGTCAAGCGCACCCTTAAGCTAAAATTTCTTTTATTTAAATAGTGGCAAACCAAACAAAGTCTTAAGTATTTGACCTAATTTAGATTTGACTGGCTCAACTTGAAAACATTGGTTCAGCCATGAACCAAATTGAAAATCAAGGTTTAACTCAAAACTAAACCAGAATAAAGATTTAAATCAAAACAAAATCAAAACTAAAAAAACTAAAATATAAAATTTTCTAACAAAAATAGATCAAACACAAAAAAAATGAAGAACATGAAGAACAATGAAGCACATTCAAACTCAAACCCAACAACATGAATATCAAACATTTGAGATTCAAACTAAACTTAGAAATCAACAACATGCATTAACAACCCAGAAAAAGTCATCAAACACCTACTGTTACCTTTGATAGATTCCAAAACTACTATACTTCATCAAAACCAAATACATAAACACCTTTTAAACATGTCAGCAACATTAACAAGAACTTCAAAATAAGATTAATCAATCAAAATAACATTTTCACTCATCTATCCACATAAATATTAAAACAAAAAATAATGTCAAAAAGATTCAAAACGACATTAAATATTGAAAAAACATGAATGGGCATATCACATAGACTCCACCTTTGAGCTTTCATATGATTATACATTTTCCAAACTTGCTAGGTATAGGCTGCTACTTCCTTTCTCTTTTCCTTTCTTCTTTCCCTTTCACTTTCTATTCTTTCCAAAGTGCTAGACCTTCTATGTTAGGTCTTTAAGTCTTCACACTAGGGTTCTTTTTCACAAAGTATATCCTCATGTTTTTTTCTTTTCATTCTCTTCTTCTTTTTTTTTTCCTTTGATTTCCAAGGGTATTTATAGGGTTTTTCAAGGTTTTTGGTGGGTTCCCTCAAATATTGATTAAAGCTCAATCCTTTGATCAAAATAAGAGAGCTCTACACAAATGTTAGTAGGTGGAACCTTTGTCCTTTAATGATTTTTCAGGATGGTGGTTTTGCATAAGTGGTTTTCTTTTTCTTAAAGACAAAAACATATATTTCTCACCTTTTGATCTTGGATGAAAGGTTGATAGTCCTTGATAAGAACGCTCATGGAGATTTTACATGTGAATACATGAAAAGGCTAGATGATTTTTCACAAATGGGTATCTCAATAAGGTATACACAAAAACAAATTCTTAGTAAACACAAATGCAAGTTTAAGAAAAAAAAAGTAAATTTTAGAAAAATAAATTTTAAAAAAGTGAATTTTTTTTCTAATGTTTGGTATTGTAATGGAAAATAAGTTGGAAAATAATTTTCAATGTTTGATTATATTATAGAAAGTGAGCTGGAAAATAACTTATTAATGATTTATTTTTCTCAAGTTTATTAAAATAATGAGGAATAAATCTTACAAATTATAAATTTGAATGAAAATGAAATTAAAAAATATATAATTTCATAAATTATCTCAAATAAAATAAATAGTAATCAAAATAATAAAGATCAAATCTAAAAAAATAAAAAAATAAAGAAATTATATAATTTCATAAATTATCTAAAATAAAATAAATAGTAATAAAAATAATAAAGATCAAATCTAAAAAAAATAAAAAAAAATTAAAAATTAAAATAATAATATTAACATTTCATAAATCATTTCAAACAAAATAAGTATCAATCAAAAGAATGAGGATCAAATTTTACAGATAAAAAATCAGAATAAAAAAATGATAAGAAAAAAAGCAAATAACAATTATAAAAATAAAGATCAAAGTTAATATAAAAATTAAATTTTAAGAGATCAAATTGAATAATAAATATTCAAAACAAAATATATATATCAATCAAAAGTTTAAGGATCAAATTTGATATAATTAGCAAATAATATAACATTTCTAAATTTTTCACCATTTTCAAAAAGTGTTTTCCATCCAAATTTTTCAAGAAAACACTTTCCTGAAAACTAAGCCAAATTTTTCTTTAATTGAAAAATATTTTTTATTAACTAATTTTTTTAATAATAAATAAACATATAAAATTTTAAAAAATAATTTCTCAAAATCTATTTTCTGAAAAGCAAACATGCCATATGCGTTGTATGTTTCTAGGAATTCATTTTCCTGAAAACTATTTTCCCTACTTTTTCATGTTTTGTAAACATAAGAAAAATTAGTCAAAGGAAATTGAATTCCAATCAAAGGAAAAAAAAGAAGAAAAAAAAGAAGGTTTTATAGAAGAAAAGTGTTTTCTTTTTCTTATCCTATGAAAAACACTTTCCTTTTCTTTATTGATAAAACATGCGTTGTCCCAAAATACAAATCTCTAAACTGTCTTTCTCTCCTAAATAATTTACGCAGATCAATTGGAAGCATCTCTAAGCTTTCTTCCAGGTAATTTTTTTTTCTCAAATGTCTTTATTTATCTTATGTTTTCATCTTTTTTATTTTTAATCTGTAGTTATAATAATGGTATAAATCTTATGATATATTTGTTGTGTTTTTTTAACTTGTTTATCTTGTTAATTTTACTACGAGCCATGTTCTCATGCTCTGTGTAAACCCAAACCCCTGGAAGGTAACCTATTCAACTGTAGCAAACTCAAATCCCTAGAAAAAATCAACAACAAACTCAAAATTTTTCTTAGAAACCAAACACAGACCTATACACAAACACTACAAACTCTAGATAATCACCATTCCTTCATTTCGTCACTGTTGCTATCACAGCAAACTCAAAGAATCACCATTCTTTCATTAAACTGAAGGCGCCCTTCGACCCCGTTTCCTTCTCTGCCGATCCACCTCTTCGCCAAGCAACCCATACACAGAAAATCAAAACCCCTTTATTTTTTCCAGAAACCAAACACAACAAACCTATACACAACAACCCATACACAACAAACTCAAACCTATTTTTTCCATGCTATGCTTTTTTCACAGAAATTGGGTTTGCTGTGTTTTTTTCACAGAAACCAAACAAAACATTTTGTTTGGTTTCTGTGAAAAAAACACAGCAAACCCATACTTTGTTTCTCCTTTTGTTTAATCAAAAACATATGCTTTCAATTCCCTTCCATCTCTTCATCTTCCTCTCCTTTTCTTCAATTGCTTCTCTTCCAGTAGAACCCGATCCACTTGATGTGATTTTCCTTCTCTATTGATGTGTTGATAATATGCATTTCTTGTGCTTTCTAGGTGTGATGTGTGTGCGTTGATGATGATGCACAGTGATGTGTGCGTTGATGATGATGAAAGGGAAATTGGCTATGCACAATGATGTGTGCATTGATGATGATGATGATGAAAGGGAAATTGGTTTGGGTAGAAATCTTGACTGTGAAATATTATACCCGTTGATATTGGGTAGAAATATTAGAAAGTGATTTCTTGGTGGTTAATCCGGGTGAAGATGTGGGTTCCAAGCCCGATAATTTAATTGAAACATATTTTAGTGAAGATGTGGGTTTTAAGTCTGAATCAACGGTTGATGATGTTGCACAATAATGAAAGGGGAATTAGTTTGGGTAGAAATATTAGACAGTGAAATATTTTATGCGTTAATGATGATGTTTATACACAGTTATAAAAAACTAAAATGGTTTGGGTAGAAAACTTGAGTCCGTTAAATATTTATATACAAAATTTATTAATAAATTATTGTATTGTTTGTTTTGGGATACATAATTCATTTTATAATTATTTCCTTTAAGGCATTGTTTGTGTTGAGAATCAGCTTCTTTGAGCATAATTTATTGTATTGATTATGTAAGTATTTTATATATTTTTTTAATGTTTATTTCCTTAAATTTTTAGGTTTTGTTAGCAGAAAACTTTACTTTTTTGTTATGGATAATAAGATTATTCATGCAGCATGTATGAGAGCAGCTGTAATAGCTACAAGGGTAGCTATTATTGAACAAGAAAGAAATAAAAATTATATACCAAGAAAACCATGTATAAATGCAATTGCTCAACGGGAATTTTATATGGATAGCATTTTGAATCGAGGTGATAGATATTGCATTGAACAAATTTATATAGAACCAGTTATCTTATATAAATTATGTGATGTTCTCACAAGTCATGATTTATTAAGATCAACTTAAAATGTGTCTATTAGGGAGCAAGTAATTGTGTTCTTACAAATTGTAGGTCAAAACCAAAGATTTTATTTTATTAGTGGTATAAACTATATGTCTGTTAAAACTATCCATCGTTACTTTAGAATTGTTTTAAAAGCAGCTTTTAAGTTATACAAATACCTAATTAAAGACCTAGGCGATACAATTCCCGTAGAGATAATGAATAATCAAAGATTCTATTCTTATTTTAACAATACCAATATTTTTATACATTTATTAATTACATCTAGAAGAAAAGGTTATAAATTATTTTTTCATGTTTATATAGGATTGTGTGGGGGCAATTGATGGTACCCATGTTCCTGTAAATGTTCCTGTTGAGATTCAAGGAAAGTTTCGAGGTCAAAAAGAAGGAACAACATAAAATGTTTTAGCAGCTATAACTTTTGATTTGAAGTTTATATATGTTTTAGCTTGCTGGGAAGGAAGTGCACATGATTTACGGGTTTTAGGTGATGCATTATTAAGACTTAGTGGTCTATAAATTCCAGAAGGTATATAATAAAGTATTTATTATATGAAATAAACATATAAAATGTTTAATTAGCTAAAGATAGTAATATGTTTTTTTTTAATTTGTAAGGAAATATTATCTTGGTGATGCTGGTTACGGTATTCGAAAGGAATCATTTCTCCTTTTCATGAAGTTCGATATCACTTGAACGAGTTTATAGAACATTCACCGGAAAATGAAAATGAACTATTTAATCTTCAACACTCTTCTCTGAGAAATGCTATTGAGCGAGGGTTTGGTATCTTGAAGAGTCGTTTTAGATCATTTGATGAAAAATCTTTTTAGTGAAACACAAGTAGATGTTGTGTTTGCATGTTGTATTATTTATAATCACATTATGAGAGTTGATCCAAATGACTTTTTTATGGAAGAAATATGTTCAGAAAATAAACCAATTAGACGAGCAATCAACTTAAGTCAACGGGAAGAGAGGGAAGAGAATAGAGCGTGGATAACAAAAAGAGAAATGATTGCATCAACCATATGTAATGATTATAACACTCAAAGAAACTAGTAATTGAGTATTAATTATATGTGTTTGTTTTTATTATGTCTTGCTTGAGTTTATATTATCTTTATTATGTATTTGGATTGTTTGTTGACTTTCTTATAATTTTTTTATGTATTTTATATATTCCCTTTTAAATATTAAGTGTAGTTTTTATATTTAATTTATTTAATCTAAATATTGTATGATTATATTTTTTATAAATTTATAATTTTTTTTGTTGAAATGAGTACCACACAAAATGAAAAATACAAGGGTAAGCACTTTACATGGTCTAAGTATATATCTCACATATTACTTGAGATATTAGCTGAGGAGGCACTTAAAGGAAACAAACCTTCTTCCATCTTTAGAGTAGAATCTTTTGTTAAGGTGGCTATAGAAATTAGTCAAAAATTCAATGTTCAATGCAAGACTAAGCATGTTAACAATCATCTCAAAACTGTGAAAAAAGAATGGGGAATAATAACCAAACTTAAAAATAAAAGTGGTTTTAGTTGGGATGATTGCTTGAAGATGATTACAGTTTTGAAAGATGTTTGTGATGAAGGAGTGAAGATATGATAAATATTATACTCTTTGTAATTTTTATGTTTACGTTTGTTTCCAAAATATTACACAAGAAACTAAAAAGTTTCATATTCTAAACTTTATGAACAAGCACATCTCAATCATGACAAGTATCTCAACAAAAAACTTGATATGTATGAGGTAATGACAATTGTTGTTAGAAAAGATATGTTAATTAGAAATTATATCAAATCATATGATGATGTCAACTTGAAAGAGAACACTAAAGAGCAATCAATTCCAATTTAAAATGAAAGGGAATATGAAGAAACTTCAAAAGAAAAGAAGACATCTTTCTCTAGTGCATAAAAAAGGCAACATAGAAAGAGAAATCGCATGTCTGAAGATGATAATGTTGAAAAGTTATCTAAAAAGATTAGAGATGTAGCATTTGCAATCTAAAACCTCAGTAAAAATCAACTTGCTGTTAATGAACTATATACAAAAATGATTAAAATTGAAGGTTTCGATGAGATCACTCTTAGGGATGTATTTGATCACTTGGTCCAACATGAAATGTTGGCAAAAGCATTTGTGGTAAAAAATGCTAGTTTGAGAAAAATTTAGGTTCAGAATTTTGTAAACCAACGCAGCTACAGGCCTAATTGCTAAAATGATTTCACTATGATAAGAAAGTTTATGTTTATTATTTGACAAGTATGTTTACTTGTTTAATTCAGTCTAGCATGTTTATGTTTGTTAATTTGAACTAATATGTATGAGTATTACATTAAAACTTAATATTTATGCATGACTATGTTTGATGTAAGATATTTATATTTATTTATTAATGCTTATTTGATATATATTAAAGGGATATTACAGGGATAATTTCATATACCCGTAAAAAAAATATTTATCCAAAAAATTATCAAAATACTTTTGTATTTATTTATCTTTTAAAAAAATCTTTATACCAAAAAACCCAAATATCTAAATCTTGCTTAATACCATAAACTAATTTAACTTTCTTCATATAAAAAAAACATATTGTAAGTTTTTAAAATTGAAAAAAAATTAATAGGTTTTATTTATGAAAAATTTCATAAGATTATATAACATATATAATTATATTTTATAAAATAAGCTATATATAAATATAAGATATAATAAAAAAACATTTATCATTACACTTTTTATATTTTTTTATTGTAAGTGATTAAATATTTATATTTAATATTTTTTATATATTAGATAAATTTGAAAAAAAATTAATTCATTAATAAATTATTTTTTAATTTATTTTTTATAATATAACCAAATACTAGAAAATATTTTTTAATTTATTTTTATAACACTATTAAATATTAAAAAATAATTTATTTTTTATAATTTATCCTTTTTATGAAATAAATATGTGAGCTTTCCTTTTATGGCGATTGTATAATATTTTTTAAAAAATTTATATTCTTAATATTAAAACATTAAAATAATTTAAATATATATAAAACATAATTTTTGATAAAAAATTTTAAAATTTTAAAAAATATAGTTTACACTCCACTTCAAAATAATCTTTTCATCTCATGTAATTATTAAAATAATATTTTTAATATATATATATATATATATTTAATATTAATGCATTAAAATAATTTAAATATATATAATTTTTGATAAAAAAATTTAAAATTTTAAAAAATATGATTCACACTCCACTTCAAAACAGTCTTTTTTTTTATCTCACGTAATTACTAAATTGTGGTCTACTATTATGTTTTTCAAGTATATTATATATTATAATAACAGTTGTTTTTTAAAATATTTTTTTTAAATTATATTTTTATTTTTAATTAATTTTTTATTAATATATAAAAATTTAAAAATGTATTTTCTAACAAAAAAAATTATGGATCATGTGGCCGGCTGAGTTCCCAACAAGCTCTTCCTATACTCGAGCTAAGTCTTTTCATACCCCTGATGACCCTGGAAAACTTCGAAGAGACTGGTGTAGATAACATTTTTCTGCAGGCAAATTAATGAGGTATGCTTGGAAAAATAAAATGAGAGCACGGACTGCTTCCTCTTCTTCTTGTGATGATTAATTGTATTATTTGATGTGTGTCATGTTTTTGTTTGTCTTCCTTGTTACGGAATCAAGAAATATCTTGATTTTCGATGTCGTACTTAGTCACGTCGCGTTGTATAGCGATATATCAAGATCAAGAATTTACTATTTATTTATTTGGTTTAGGGTTATTAAAAAACTTGAATGAAAAATATTAAGGATAAGCAACCAATTATAATTAAAGATAATATTAGTATTTTTAGTATATTTTATTTGAAGTAAATTATATTATATAGTCTAGATATATTTTAAAATTTTTGATGGATCCTAATCGATAATTTGTTTATAACTTAGATTAAAAATATATCTTCGTGAATAAATCTGGTATTTCAACTTTATTATAAGTTTATATGCCTATACATATATTTTTTTAAATGATCAATATAGATATACTTACAAGGTTCATCTATCCTAAAAGAAAGGGATTTTTTACAACTTATATATTGTGGTGAAAAATACTTTAAATTAAAATTGTTGAATATCTAAAAATAATTTTGAAAAATTTATAATCAACTCCTGGTATTTAAATACCAACTTACTTATAGGTTCAATATTTATACTAAGATATTGATTATTAATTTTTATGAATTAAAATTTTAGAATTAGTGAAATACTGATCAAACCTTAAAAAAATTTACAAACATGGTGTGAATTTCAAAAAAAAAAAATCAAAACATATATATAGTTAAAACCATGCTAAAAAAACAATTTCTTTCTTTTCTTATAAGTAAAAATGTAATTTTTATAAGGATTGAGTAATATGCAATAAGAAAAAATAATTTTTAATTATTTTTAAGACCATGTTTAGATAAATTATATTTTTGTTTAAAATAAAAGTGTTAAAACAAGTTTAAGGATGTGTTTTCTAAACACACTCTTAAACCAAAAATTTTTTTATAAAAAAAGTGGCAAACCAAACAAAACCTTAAGTATTCGACTTAGTTTTGATCTGACTGGATCGACTCAAAAATATTGGTTCAACTATGAACCAAATAAAAAATTAATGTTTAACCCTAAACTAAACCAAAACAGAGATTTAAATCGAAACAAAATCAAAATTAAAAAAAAACAAAAATATAACTATAAATTTTCTAACAAAAATAGATCAAACAAAAAAAATGAAAAACATGAAGAATAATGAAGAACATTCAAACTTAAACCTAACAACATAAATATCAAACAAGACCATATTTCAAGCAGTAAAAGACAAGGTTTGATTCGCAATCATATATAGATTAAGAATCAAGTATTCATTTGCTTTGATTGTTACTCAAACATCATTATTTTTATCAAAATAGATTTCGATTTAAAACTAGAACTCTAAGATTAAAATACATAAAAATATATTGTTGATGAATGAAAATCTTAGATTATTTACTAATAATGATACGCGAACTTGCAACAAGCAAGATCAAATAAAAATGAAACCTAAAACTAACACTTAAGACAATATTTTTCAGATGAACATGAAGAACATAAACTTAGGATGCCTATAAAACCTACTATACATTGTCAAGCCTAAAAAATACATTTTAGGACTCTGAACTTAGCTCTCTTAGCCCCAACAAGCTACATTATTATAAACAAACATGTTCGAATAAAAATCACTAACAAATGACCTTGAATCATCAAGAAAATGTATAAGATTTCAACTTTCAAAACTGCAGTCTTATTATCAGCTAATAAAAACATCAAAACTGACTCTTTAAACACATGAAATCCAAACTAAATTTAGGAATCAAGAACATGCATTAACAATTTAGGAAGAGTCATCAAACACCCACTACTATCTTTGATAGATTCTAAAACTACTATACTTTGTCAAAACTAAACACATAAACAACTTTTTAAACATCCCAACAATATTAACAACAATATCAAAATAAGATTAATAAATCAAAATAACATTTTCATTCATCTATCCATATAAATACAAAAACTCATAAAAATGTTAAAAAGATTCAGAATGACAATAAACGTTGAAAAAACATGAATAAGCATACCACATAAAATACACCCTTGATTTTTTATATGGTTATACCTTTTCTAAATTTACTAGCTATAGACTACTTTCCTTCTCTTTTCCTTTTTTCTTTCCTTTTCACTTTTTATTCTTTTTAAAGTGTTAGACCTTCTATGTTAGATCTTTAAGCCTTCATGCTAGGTTTCTTTTTTACAAAGTATATCCTTATGGTTTTTCTCTTCCCTCTCTTCTTTTTTTGTCTTTGATTTCTAAAGGTATTTATAGGGGTTTTGTGGGTTTTTTAGTGGGTTCCCTCAAATTTTGATTAAAGCTCAATCCTTTGATCAATTGAGCTTTAATCAAAATGATAGAGCTCTAAACAAATGTTAATAGTTGGAACCTTTGTCCTTAAATTATTTTTGGGGATGGTGATTTTGCGTAGATGGTTTTATCTTTGTTAGAGACAAAGATATACATGTCTCACATTTTGATCTTGGATGAAAGATTTATGACCCTTGAGAAGAATTCTCCTGGAGTTTTTAAATGTGAACACACAAAAAGGGTAGGTGGTTTTTCAAAAATAGATTTCTCAATCAAGGTTGACTAAGTTGGTTACTTTCGATCGAGGATTTGTTGGAGAAACTCCGATGTAAACGTTATTAAAGACCACTTGAACTTGGTAAAGAAAATGCATGTCTTTCATTTGGATCTATCATTGCTTCATTTGGAGACATGTAGCTCCACATTCATTCACTTAAAAATATCAACTCGATCAATCTAGAATTTAAAAATATAGTGATGGTTGATTAGGGACAAGAAGTTGGAGACTTCCATGAATGAATTGGGATGTAAACATTTAATTTCATGGAAATGAGGTTGTAGATGGATGTTCTTCTTCAATTTGCAAAAACCCTCATGTTATTTGGAGGTATAAAACTTCACAACTTGGAAGATGCTAACCCGATTATTCAAAACTGCTAAGTAAGAAGATGAATAGTAAGTGAACGACTCATCGTCTGGTTTAAACCCCTAGAAATTAGGATTTTTAATTTGGGATCTAACATATTTTATTGTAGTCCCTATTCTTCCAATTGCTTTTAATTATACCTATAATTACCTCTCAAACTCTTAATTTTATTCAATTTCATCCATGTCAAACTCAATCACCAGCCCTAAAGTTTAGTATCATTTTTAGCTTGGTCTTTAGTTTTTTATTTGTGCACTTGAATGACTATTAAACTTCTATTTTTTTAAAATTTGTCTTCTAATTTGGTCAATTATAGCTTTTGAAGTCTCGCACCTTTTATGATTTGGTCACCGGTTTTGAATTTCTTCAATCAAACTCTTAAATAGCTATCAAAATTTAATTTTTTTTATAATTAAGTCTCTGATTTGATCAATTAAATTTTTCAATGTTCAATTTTAGTCCCTCAAACTTTAATTTCTTCTAATTAACACCCAAGTTGACTCCAAAAACTAATTTCTTAGCAATTAAGTTCTTAATAAAATTAATTAAGCCTTTCAAAATCCTTATTGAGTACTTACTCGTCTAAAATTGTATTTTTTTTACCCTAAATTAAAATATTTTTACCGTATAGGTCTTTTGTCAATCAAAATTAGATCGTTGATTTTGTCAATCTTATACATTCTGGTCCTCCAACCTTTTTATTTGTCAGTTTGGTCCTTCATCACCAACTTGTATAATTTTTTAAGTTTTCTTCATTTGTATCCTCTTGTATTTTTAGATTTTTATTTTTATTTTTATTTTTTTCTTAATTTTTTTTATGGGGTTAAAAATGGATAACAACATTCTTGAGCACATGAAATCTATTCAAAGCATTAATTATCTTGATATTTAAGGAGTACTTCATAGAAAAATGAGTTAAACTACACTATCGCCTTCAATGTGTTTTTAATTTGAAACTTCAAAGGTTTGTTGGTTTATTGTGGATGTACACTCTGATCACGAGATGAGGTGCCTCAAAGAGAAGTAACAAATATCTTCAATTTTAGTGTACAATTAACTGTCAATTTTGTCAAAACTTATTGATTTTTGACAAAAAAAAAAAACTTAAAACCACTTTAATTATTTTTTAAGAAAAAATAACTGAGTAAGGATCAATTCATTAACCCGTTGTTTAATAACTCTATTTTAGTGTGAACTCAAATATTGATCATAAGATAGATGCAATTTTATTTACAGGGGAAGCAAATACGAAAAACAATATACATATATATATATATATATATACATATATACATATACATATCATCATTTTATAGATGCAAAACAACAAATTTTTGAAGTACATCTTCAGTAATCAGATGAGTTGTACAGCTATAATGGTGAAGAAAAGAATGGCTGTGCTTAGCAAGATTACAAGTTTCAGAGAACAACACAATTGATGACAAATGTTTGATTGATTACGTAAAACAGAAGTGTTATTCAAGATATATAGATATTAGCATCATTTATTTTGTCCAACATGCATGATAAAATCTCTCTAAAGCCCAACAGGATTTCTTTTCGCCTTTTTTTTTAATCTCCATTTAAGTAATGATTAAATTTCAAATCATCTTGTATTTTATAGTAATTACAATATGTTTTGTTCATCTTTTTAAAGTTCTCAGTTTATATGCTTAGAGTTCACTCCATTACAAATTCTATAAGCTATATATATATATTACTTTTATAGAAAGAAAAACAAAATATGAATACTATATATATATATATATATATATTAATTTTATTGAAAGAAAAACAAAATATGAATACTATTCATGGCTTCAATTTCATTTAAATAGAAGAAATGTATTCAGAGTTACAACATGGAAGATGCAATATATATCCAAATGTATTAAGAAGTTGCGAAATGAAGCATTTAAACTTTTGAATTGCATGTAATATAAAGTTATTTTAACATAATATATTATCAATATTTTTTTTATTACTGTTATTATAACTGTCACAGATAACAACTACACCCACTGCCACAAAAGTCATAGTAAATGTAACAACAAAAATCATAGTAAAAGCTACAGCTTTTGCAAACCTACCACAAGCCATAAACACTGATATTTTCAAACCTATACCAGACAAATTCTGTACAATAATGATCGGAGATTTGATTTCCATGAACATCATGAGGTGAGCAAACTGACGGTAAGTAAGCTTTTTGTCATGCCGATGGCCCTCAAGGGGGTTCATATCGGTGGCCCGGCGGGCCCCCGAGACCTAGAAACCGCAAGGGTCTGTTCCTCTTGCTTCCAAACAAATAATGTTTTGCTCCCACGGTGAAAAACCCACATGAAAGTTCCCTTCATAAAGAACACCTTCATGCTCTATCATGACACGCATTCTAGCACCCATCTTTGCTTTTTTGTTTTTTGTTTTCATGAATAGCTGCCAATTAGCCATCTGTCTATGTAGTCGGTACCATATGCCAGTAAATCACCATCTTTTTATTAAATATGACAGTACAGTTCATCTGTACCAGTAGTCTGCAGAATTTAATATGATAATCAAAGACGAATATTGATCTCAAAGTGAAGGATTGATGATCATTACGATGATGATTGTCTTTCTGCATGTGCCTTTCATTTTGGACACCTTCATTCACTAACATTATAGAAAACATATTAGTTTTTTTCAATGTATCCCACACATTGTTATTTATTATAATAATATTTTATTTTTTATAATTTTATTTATTAATATTAAATTATCTCACTTTTTCATGATACAAATTATAAATTTAATTAATTAACTTAGTTGTTTTGATTTTTTCAATTTTTTAATCTATTTTTTTCCTTAATTTTATTATTTAATATTAGATTAGATAGAAATTAGGTTTCATGATTTATTTTATTTGTTTTCTATTAGGTTATTTTGGCCTTATAATCTAAGAAGAGTGCTTAACAGTTTAACTCAAATTGATTTGGGTTATTTTTTGTATTTTTTTATTAATTTTTTAAATTTTATTATTCAATATTGAGTCAATTAGGAATTAAACTTCAAAAACTGTTTTGATTTGTTTTTTATAATGATATTTTGATCTCATGATCAAGGTTATAGGTTTTGGTATTCTTAACCAAGTTAAATCAAGTTAATTTTTTTTTATTTTTTATGAGAGTTTATTAGTTTCATGACCCGAATTACAAGTCATTTAACATTGAATTTGTTTTTTATTGGGTTTTTCTCATCATGACCCATGTCGTGATTTTGACAAGTTAACTCGAGTCGTTTTTTAGATTTTTTTAATTATTTTTTTTAATTTCATCTTTCAACATTAAAATTAAAATAATTATGAATTAGATTTCATAATTTATTTTAATTTATTTTCTATGAAGTTATCACAGTCTCATAAATCAAGTCACGAATTTGACATGTTTATATGGATTGATTTAAGTCAGTCTAATATATTTTGTTTGATATCACGATAAACGATAAATGTTGTTTTTCAATATTTTTTATTTGAAAATATATTAAAATAATATGTATATATTTTTTATTTTTTAAAATTTATTTTTAATATTAAAATAATAAAAAAGTAAAAAAAAATAAAACAAAAATTAAATCTCAAATTTTAAAAAATCACGACGCAGCCGCAAAGAAAAACAGGCTCAAAGACTGCTCAAGAAGCGAGCAACGCAGAAAGAAGAAAGACCGTTGTTAGAACTTGGAAGGGTCGTATGAGCCCCACTCTGTTCGAAGTATATCTTTGTAAACCATGAATCACCAAGGAGACAGGCTCACAGGTTCACCTCGCCGAAATTCAAATGTTTGCAAATTAAAGAGAGACATCAAGAGGCATCTTCTCTTCTTAATTCTCGCAAATCTTTTCTCTCTCTCCTTTTTTACCCTTTCTATTGTATTCTGGTTTTTGCAATGTGATCCTTGTTCTTCCATTAAATCTCACATAATTCCTAGATAGCCACTTATTTAATAATCACCCACATAATTGACATCTCCTTGCTTTTGCATCCCTTATCGCTAGACTCATATTTTTGATCTAGCCAAGCATTATTTAAGTGGGTTGACTTCTTATTTACCCCAACTTGGCTCGTGTTTGTGACAAGTCTAGGATATAAAATAAGTCATTATTTATAGTAATTTTTAGAATTCAATCAAGCTTAATTACAAACACTTAATTAAGGTGATTAATGAGTTTAATCAAGGAGTGTGAATTTTTTTTTTAATGAATTGAATGGACATCAATCTACATGAAGCTGGCTCATACATGATAATAATAAATTATAATTAGGTTTAAGATTTATTTATTGATTAATAGATGAGATTGGGTGAGTCATACAAAGACAAACTTTAAGTGCACCAACTATTATGGGTTTGTTCGCCTTGCCGTCCATCATGTATTTAATTAAATGGATACCATTGATCGGAAAAATAAGATAAAATTAAAGATTGGTATCAAGAGCTTCTAATTCTATTTGGTTCGAAGTAGAATCTTTTATAAATTATAATAAGAAAGCAAAGTTATTAAATTCATCCATGTTTAAGCTGATTAACTTGTATTAATTAAAAACAATATTACTTCAACATCTTTTTTATTTTAAAAAATCATTCAATTAAATTTTAAATTTTAATTTAAATAAGATTTTAATCAATAAACCATTAAATAATTTACTGTATTTGCGGTTGCTTTTTAATGTGTTTTTTGTGTGGAAATATATTAAAATAATATTTTTTTT
>NW_011500160.1:290576-307060 GCF_000495115.2 Populus euphratica
ATGCTATACTCTCTCTCTTCATAAATAGGTTTCCTTTGAAGTTTTTCTTCTTTGATAATTACCCTTGGAGGTTTTTAATTTTTTTTTTAAATGATAGATTACATTTGAAGTTACTAACCCATAAAGTACTATTTATTTTTATTATAAATCATATTTATTAATCAACCTTACATCAAACATATTTAAGAAGTAAATAATGTAAATAACAATTAAAATAAAGGCTAGACTTTAATTTTCTTCCATTGCTCACCTCTACTCTTATAATCTAAGATTTTCAATATGACCCTTGTAGTTCCTAAAATCTTGGGTCACCCTAATCGATTAAATTGTAATAAATAATATCTCAACATTTGTGCTTAAGAAATAAAAAAAATAAAAAATTCAAAAACTAAATTAGCAATTGATTTCATTAGCTACTATGGGTAGAATTAAAAGATTTTTGAAATCACAATATAACATCAACATTTGTTTTAAACTACAGTGACAAAAACATAGTTTACCTAAAAATATAAGTAAAGACAACAAAAATATACAGAACTTGAAGGACTTTAAAACAAAAATTTTGCCGAATCCGAACAACTCCCCCATCCTCCCCCCTCCCTCTCTCCCTCCTCCACCGTCCCGTTCCGACCCGATTAGCCGACAAAAGTCACAGAACCGAAGTCTCCGATTAAAAAAAGAAATATTACTCTATCTCTTAAGAAATTAAAATAAATAAATAAATAAATAAATAAAATACTCTCAAAAGACTAAAAAACTCTACCAGAAAAAGCCACACTCCACTCCTCTCACTCACTACCACCACCCCCTCTCCTCTTTCTCTCTCTAACTTTGCTTCAAATTTCTCTCTCTAGGGTTTCGCTTTCTATAATGTAGAAAAAGTGAAACCATTAGTCACACTTTCTTTCACAAGATCTAAACAAATTGCTGTAAATGGGGAACTGTTGCAGATCTCCGGCCGCCGTAGCTAGAGAGGATGTGAAATCGAGCTTCTCCGGTCAAGATCACGGAAAGAAAAACAGCACAGCTAAAAAGACACCGCAACCAATCAGAGTCCTCACCGGCGTTCCCAAGGAGAATATAGAGGAGCGGTATTTGGTAGATCGTGAGCTAGGTCGGGGAGAATTTGGCGTAACGTATCTGTGTATAGAGAGAGACTCGAGAGAGTTACTTGCCTGTAAGAGTATTTCGAAGAGGAAGTTGAGGACTGCTGTGGATATTGAAGATGTGAGACGAGAAGTAGCGATTATGAAGCATTTGCCGAAGAATTCGAGTATTGTGAGCTTGAAAGAAGCGTGTGAGGATGATAATGCGGTGCATTTGGTTATGGAGTTGTGTGAAGGAGGGGAGTTGTTTGATAGGATTGTTGCTAGAGGTCATTATACTGAAAGAGCGGCTGCGGCGGTTACCAGAACGATTGTGGAAGTTGTTCAGTTGTGTCATAAACATGGTGTGATTCATAGGGATTTGAAGCCGGAGAATTTTTTGTTTGCGAATAAGAAAGAGAATTCGCCTTTGAAAGCTATTGATTTTGGATTGTCTATTTTCTTTAAGCCAGGTGAGGAATTAATTTATGATTAACTGATGATTATGAAATGAAGTGGTAAGGATATATGCATGGATAATTAAGCAATGTACCTTTGTAATTGTTAGGTGAATGCGAAGAAGGTGCTGTGAATTGAAACAGGAATATGGGGGCTCAAAAACGGAAAAATCTATGTAGTTTGCTCTTACTTTCTAGGGTGATTTAGTTTTAGTGAAAGTGATGGAATCTTAGTTACTAGAGTGATAAGATTATTGCAGTATCATGCTTTGAAATGTCGGGAAATTCCTTGTAATATTCTGTTTTATAGTATACATTTAGCACCAGAAGCCTTGCTAATATTTTTTCATGCCCTTTTTGATGCCTTGCTAATTCCTTGTAAGAATGGCATGTTATTTTGTTCAAGCACCGATTATTTTAGAGTTCTCATGTAGGATGGTTACCGTGTTTAGTCATGGTTAGGTTTTAGATATGATCTTGATATTTGCATCATGATTGTCATGGATATTTTTGGTGCTTTCAGGAAGAAAACTGCTATTTCAATAAATTGTCACTTGCTGGCTGTAGATCATTTAAAGTTTCATCGATTCTAGTTACTATATCATGCTGGTGTTTTCTACTGCTTAACTGCTATTTCAATAAATTGTCACTTGCTGGCTGTAGATCACTTAAAGTTCCATCGATTTGGATTATTTGTATATCTAGTTGCTATATCATGCTGGTGTTTTCTACTGCCTAATTTTTAAATACTGCTAGGTGAGAGGTTCTCTGAAATTGTTGGAAGCCCTTATTATATGGCTCCAGAAGTGCTCAAGCGGAACTATGGACCAGAAATTGATATATGGAGTGCAGGGGTCATTCTCTACAT
The DNA here is from genome assembly GCF_000495115.2 of Populus euphratica. Lineage (NCBI taxonomy): Eukaryota > Viridiplantae > Streptophyta > Magnoliopsida > Malpighiales > Salicaceae > Populus > Populus euphratica. The sequence goes on from NW_011500160.1 coordinate 292,988, forward strand.
CTTGTTGTGCGGTGTTCCTCCATTTTGGGCTGGTAATTATACTCTCGGTTCCCACCCCTCTCTCATCATTGCTCTCTGTGCATGTGTTTTTTTGGTTGTTGGGGTGAGGGAGGTTGCAGCATGTTCAAGGCAACACCTCTCCATCCTTGTATGATGTCCTCATTGCATTCAAACAGCTTTTCTGTCTTCTTTATTATTTTACCATTGCTTTCCTTTTTTCATGTTGTTGTTCTGCTTTTCTTGGAAGGTGGGCTTGTTTTTCATTTTAGCTTAAACCACTTTTTCAATGCCTCAATACAGAGTCTGAGCAAGGAGTCGCCCAGGCCATTCTTCGTGGGATTATAGATTTCAAAAGGGACCCATGGCCAAATATTTCTGAAAGTGCTAAGAGTCTGGTGAGGCAAATGTTGGAGCCAGACCCAAAGCTTCGACTAACTGCAAGACAAGTGATAGGTATTTTATATATGATACTAATTTGCATACCACCTCAGGGTATGAACATGTTTTTTGTTTCACCATGCTAGAATCATCTATGCTATCTAATTCTTTTGGGGTGTGTGGTGGTGTGGTGGCATGAGGATTGCAAATCTCTTCTGCCTTTGCTACAAGTTTGCTCTTTAGGTTGTTTGTTTCTTTAATTATTTCTTTAATTAAGATTCTACCTCTTTATTAAGAAGCATTACGTCTGTGAATATTCCTAGAATTTTGGCAGAAATGCAATAGAATAAGTCCACTGTAGAACATTTACTTGGATTCCGATAAGAGGCATAAGAACCTAAGGTATTGAAGAAAATGCAGTTCACCCTGTCTACAGCCCTTATAACTTACTCACATGACATCTTGGTTTGTAGGGAAAAACTCTAAAAAGTTATAGTTCAAACCTCATTTAAAAAATTCTCTTAACTCACAAGTTATCTTGTTATGTGGACAAAATATTGACACTTGATAGATGAATATGTAAAAGGTGGTATGTTGCTATATGGATGTGATGATGCATCCTAGTATGAAGAACTATGTACCATATGTAAGATATAATGGGTAATACTTCATCTAGCTTACCAGCGTTATAATGTCTTGATTTAGAACTTCATGATCACCTCTCTAGTTGCAATATATTTTACATAATAGCTGCATTCAAGCCTACAAGTTTTAGCATCTCTCCAGTTAAAATTCCACTTCAGCAACCTTTAGCTGTGCACTCTGTCTAGGAACACACTATGATCATCCAGTTTCTGGGTTTGGTCTAATGGCATGCATGTATCGTGATTTTAGTAGTTGTCACATTTGAACATTCGTGTTTTATGTTTATTATTGTTAGTCTTAACCTGATGTTTATGTTTCTACATATAGAGCATCCTTGGCTCCAAAATGCTAAGAAAGCTCCAAATGTTCCTCTTGGTGATGTTGTCAAGTCAAGACTTAAGCAGTTTTCAATGATGAACAGATTCAAAAGAAAAGCCCTCAGGGTTAGTTTATTGTTCCTCTACAATCTTCATATTTTCAGCTGATATTATTTTTTCCCATCCAGAAATAAATAGTTGTGCATTTTTACTAGGTTATTGCTGATTTCTTATCCATCGAAGAAGTTGAAGACATCAAAGAAATGTTCATGAAGATGGACACCGATGGTGATGGTATTGTTTCAGTTGAAGAATTGAAAATTGGACTTCGAAATTTTGGTTCCCAGCTTGCAGAGTCTGAAGTTCAAATGCTTATTGAAGCTGTGAGTATAATTTATGCTTCTCAGTTTCAGTTTTCATCAAACAGTATCTGTGCTCTGCTGAAAAAATCAAACAGTATCTTTAGTATACCTGTTTCAATGTTTTCACCTTCAACAACAGCACCAGTGGCACAATTGCAATGAATACATATCAGAGTTCCTTTTCTATTTATCCGCAATTATTTTCTTATTAAGTGAGGGCTGCACCTTTGACACTGATGAAGGTGTTTTTCTAGAGTACGCTAGAGGCATTGGTATTATACCCCCATCATGAGACAACATAAAGTCAAGTTTTATGACCAGTTACTTAACCTATTACACATTAGCATAATCAGTAGTCCCAGAGACAATTTCAGTTCTAATCTTTTGTTGAGGTAGTTTATCCCCTTACCTGTTCCAGTTGTCTTTCCTGAAACAAATAATTTGCATCTTTGAGGAAAATATGGAAATGGGATGATCGAGGATATTTCTTCAATGATTGCATTGATGAAAGTTTATTAAAATTTTATAAACCGTATTCCTGCTTGATTTGGAAGAATGAAGGTTTGGGTTCTAGCATGAATGTGAAGGGGTCCCAAAAGAAAAAATAAAATAAGGGAAGCTGGGGACTACTTGACAAAAACTACATTTGTATCAGACATTGACTTTAAGCTCCTGCGTACAGTGCTCACTCTTGGAACTTAATGGTATGGTCCTGAGGTAGTAAAAACTGTGGTGATCGAGTGAATGGAGTTTAATTACTGCAAGGAAAATAGCTGGATTAATTACAGGGATAGTTCACAGCTTAGAGCAGATTTCAGTTTGAACTCGTTATGTGTATGTGCAACTTTTATCCGAATCATTTAATCCATCTTTAAACTTGTTATGTGTATGTGCAATGTCTGAGTCTTTTCAAGCTAGAATTATATGCACCTGTCTGCATCCTTTGATTCCACCAATGTGATCTCTTCCATGACACTGCATGTTTGATCTCAACCTGTGCACACATCCTCTCATAAATTCGCTTTTGAACTCCTCTTTTCTTCACTCCCTTGGTTTTTTCTTAACACTGTCTCCACCTTACCTTGCTATATCTAATCCCTCTGTGATGTGCTGTTTCCAAGTCAGTTATTGTAGCTGGCTTCAGTTTCTTATCCTTTCATCAGGCTGAGTTGTGGTGAATGGGTTGAAGAGATTCTTTTGCTGGATTGGTTCCTAGGAGTTGAGAGATTGGTTAGTGAACAAGGCTTGCTGTGTCTTGATTCCTGACTGTCTCATGGGGTTTGGTAGTGATAAAGGTGCTGTTCAGAGTTTGACCATCAATTACCTTTACAAGTAGGCACAGATATTGGAAGGGTGGGGAAGGCAGTTGGTTTACAGATCCCTCTTTTTTTTTTAAAATCATTTTTCACATTCCAATTAAAAGTTGAAGCATTTCATGCGAAGGAAAAGACGACAGATGAAAGAAAATTAACAAGCTTTGACCTCTTGCTTTCTCTTAGCTAAATACGAGAAAAAAAAAACTAACAAAGGAGACATCAAAACAGATGTGAAAGCTTTTGAGGTTTTATCTGAACATTTTAAAGGTCAAGGTTGAAAGTGGAGTATATCTGATTAATGAAGAATATGAGTTTACATGTGGTTCGTTGAAGAATATTAGAGTTTTCACATGCTGCACATGCATTCATGATATTGTTTGTTCCTCCTTCAAAAGTTTAATCTTCATAAAGGCAATAACTTCATAGAGGCATTATCATAATGCATTAACATTGTAAATGGCTGGGAGCACAGAAAATAGAGTAAGGATAGATGAAGATGAGAAAGGATGAAAATCACTCTCTCTCCTCCCCTCATTTCTTAGTTGGTTTGATGGACAGGATACAAAAATTTAGATAACGACTATTGTAGAAGAAAACTCATCTACTTCCTGGCTTTTCTCCCTATCCTTTCTGTTTGGATGAGTTGAATAATGTCGGAATCAAGGTAAGGATTGAATTCAATGGATCCCACCTAAAGATATGAGTTGAGCATCTCATCTGTCCCTAGTCCATTCTTCCTTACTCATTCATCCTTTATCCTTTTGTTGAGCAAACAGTTTTAAGGAAAGTTTTATATCTAGTTGTGTATTAGTTTCATCTGGATTTGAATGGATTACTTGTTTCCCAACAGGTAGATACTAATGAGAAGGGTAAACTAGACTATGGGGAATTTGTTGCCGTTTCCCTTCATCTCCAAAGGATGGCCAATGATGAACATATTCACAAGGCATTCTCCTACTTCGACAAGGATGGCAATGGTTACATCGAACCAGATGAGCTCCGGGATGCCTTGATGGAAGATGGAGCAGATGATTGTACAGATGTGGCAAATGACATCTTCCAAGAAGTAGACACTGACAAGGTGAAGGGCTAATACTATATCTAACATTATATGCAAATTTTGATTCAGCAGATTTCAGTCTGACATCAATGTCTTGTGAATGCAGGATGGAAGAATCAGCTATGATGAATTTGTTGCCATGATGAAAACTGGGACAGATTGGAGGAAAGCTTCCCGTCATTACTCTAGAGGGAGATTCAACAGTCTAAGCATGAAGCTCATGAAGGATGGTTCACTAAACTTGGGAAGTGAGTAACATATACACGACCTATGTTTAATTTATCATTGCAAAGAAAGTAGTGGATCATCACCATACATCTTAGAATTTCCTTCTTTTGTGATAATTTGATGGGGCCCTTTTGCTTGTGGGTTACGAGGATAATGGAGGCTGAGTACATCTTTTCTGTCTGCAAAATGTTAATTGTGTAAAAATGATGACTGGTATCACGGTACAGGATGTATGATCCCATCCTTCTTTTTTATTTTTTATTTTTCATTTTTACCCCCTTTAACCTTTGATAATTGTTTCCTGTTGACAATGCGAACATCGGTGAGGTGAATTCCATAGGGCTGTAGTATATTCTTCTAAAAGAAAATGTTTTGTATGTGTTCTATGCTCCAGCTTTTGACACTTTTCTTTTGCTCGAAAAACAGAAGATGTGCTCGCTCCTGGTGGGGGGATGTGTAACATGAAAATAATGAAGTTACTTCACTCTAAAAACCACGTGCAATGCTATGAAATGGAATTTAATTTTAGACGGGTCATAACCTTTATTTAGTTTTGATCATAAACATTTTTAGGTGTTGTAAATGTTTTTTTTTTTAAATGCGACTAAAGTTATAAAATAATTTAATTGGGTTGAATAAATTGATTTTATTTTAATTAGAAAAAAAAACAAAATATATCAAATTTAAGAAGAAAAGTTATTAGGATAACTAGAGGAATTTTTTTTTTAAAAGGGAATAAATAGTACAATTTAATTCATAGCCTATTAAATATAAAAAAATAAAATGAGATAAAAAAAAGATATAAAAAACCTGGTAGGTCATGAACAATTTGTGTTAATATGTAAAACTATAATTCTAGTATATTGGCAAATTTATAATTTATATTATGAGATTGAAATAAAACTAAAAAATAAAAAGAATTATAAAAATTATTTTTTAATAAAAAAATATCATCTTTAACTTTCAAAACTCGTCACTTATCAGAAAAAACTATGAAGTTTAATTCCTAAAAAATAATTTTAATTAATCTTTAACTTTCAAAACTCGTCACTTATAAGCTTAATTTCTAAAAAATAATTTTAATTATATAAAAAAATAGCAATTGAAAGAATAAAAATTAAAATTGAAATACAAAATAAGTTTTATATCAAATTGAAGGGTGAAATTAAAAAGAAAAATTAATTTAGCAAATGAACAAATTTTTTTTGAAAGAATAAGGATTAAGATTGACATAAAAAATGAAAACAAAATTTTGATTAAATGGTAAATTGAAAAGAAAAACAAAAGGAAAAAAATAAAAAAAATGAGGACCAAATTGATAAAAATAATATACCATCAATTTGGATTGGAGAATGAAATTGAAAATAAATTAAAATTTTACAAAAAGATCAAGAAGAAAATTAAAAACGAAAACAATAAGGATTAAATTGAAAAACATAATACTATAAATTTGGATTGAAAGATGAAATTGAAAACCAATAAAATTTTTTACAAAAAGGATAAAAGAAACAAAATTAAAAATTAAAAGAATAAGAACCAACTTGTAAAAAATTATATATGTCAAATTGGAATTGATGGATAAAATTAAAAATAAATAAAAATTCTATAAAAGGATCAAGAACAAAAATTAAAAATCAAAATAATAGAGATTAAAGTTGAAATACCAACAACAAAAAGAACCAACCTATACTTTTTATAGGAGAAACAAAAAAAGAAAAAGAAAGGGAGAAAGACCCAATGAAAATAAATCAAACCATTATCATCAATAAACACCACTCCAATAGAAAAAGAACATGTCAAAGCTTCTAATGACACGATAAAGAGATGTTTTTGGATATGGGTTACTACGTCTTATGCGCCACTCAAAAAGCAAGGACACCACCCACAAGTAGGGGAGTGCACTTCACATGTCTTATTTTTTTATTTAGTTAAATATTAAATTACCCTTAAACTGATTTAATATTTACAAAAAAATCTATTGTCAAAAGATCAAAAACCCGACTAAAAAAATCTATTGTCAAAAGATCAAAAAGCCGACTCAAAGTTTAAATTTTTTTCTTTGAAGGCAATTTCATCATTTCACTGTGAATTTTAATTATTTATTATATTTTATATTTAATTGAATATCAAATAGCTCCTCAACTGATATTATAATAATGAAAAAACTATTATAAAAATATTAAAATATCCCTTTATGATAGTTTTGAGTTTTTTTCCTTCTAAAGGTATTTTTGGTCATTTAGTATATAATTAAGATGGAAAAACACTTATTTATTCTAAATTAATTTAGTAATGACAAATGAGTTATGTGAAAAGAGTTCAATACTTTTGATAACTAGTGTTAAGTTTTTTAAATAAAAAAATAAAATTATTATTATATTATTTTAGTGGACAATATTTTTTAGAGTGGAATTACAATGTTTTTCTAAGGCATCTAGCTTTTTTAAATATTAGAGATCTTTAAAAACTCAAGAATAATTGTAGGCATAAAATGATTGTTTGATAAAAAAAGTGAAGCTATTATTGGTAAACACTTAATTCAAAGGGGCAACTAAAGTACATTTGTTTTTATGATTGTGCAATAAAAATTTGTAATTGATATAATTGCTTTAAATTTGTGACTATAATGAATAAATACATTGTCATACATTTATCTGTTTTGATGTGATCGTTCATCAAAAAATTTAAAAGTTATAATTTATAAATAATATCCACTTAAAGGGTATGATTAAAAGATTTTTTTTTTAAATATATGCAATGAAAATTTATATTAATAGGCAGTGTATCTGCAATTTATGTGTAAGATAATTTTATAAATAAAAATATATTTTTAAATTTTAAATTTTGTAAAATAAGAATATTTAGAATAAATTACACTTTATATCATGTACTTTAGTTACTTTTACATTATGTCTCCATTATTTCAGAAATTTTCATTTATATCTCCTAATTTAAAAGTTGTATAATACTTGATGTTATTATTGACATAAGCTAAAAAAGGTCAATAAAAAAAGTTAATATGTTGTTTATGGAAAAGTTTTTGTATATATAAGAAAGATAGAAATTTCATTTAACAAAAATTAAGGAAGACTTCATTTACATGTGAAGTCAACAAGATACAAAATGATTATTTGAATATAGAGAATGAGATGAGCTTACTTGACATATTAAAGACGCTAAAAAAGCATATATAGCTATAGATATTAAATATAAGAATAAAAATATATATAGAACTTTCATTAAAGATAAAAGATGATATAAAAGGACATGTAGAAACAAGAAACAAGAATCTTGAACAAAGTATTAGATAAATTAAATGAAAGATTTGATCTAATAATTAAAAAAAATAGATTTAGAATTATTGAGGCAAAAAATAAAAAAGAATGTTATTACTAGTGGTGAGAAGAAAAAAAGAATATATTTATAAGATTTCTATTATATTATAATAGTATATTTTTTATGGATGATTTGAGAATTTACTTTCTTGTCTCTTGATTAGTACTTAAAAGTGCATTTTTATCAAGGTTTTATGTCATTATCTTGCACTCGAAGTATCAATAACTCCTTAACTAAAGTATGTTTTATAATAATATAAGATACCTTTAATTTGTGGTAAATGTTCATTTTAAATGCAGGCCTATTACATAAATCAAAGGATTGATTGATGAATTTAAGAACTGAAATTGAAAGGACAAAGAGATGACCAAACTTAGAAAAGAGATGTCGGTGTAATCCAAACCGAAACACTATTTGGTAATTGGGTCATATCTAGAGCTGTAGATCTCAGATTTAGGTCTACTTTATATGGATGAAAAGGTAAGACATAGGCCTACAACTTTCATATGAAGCCCAAAACTTAAAAAGGCCATTTTCAAGTCCAAATTGTAGCAACAACAAAGAAGTCCAAATCTGTCTTCTAGCATGAGCACTGTTCGGTATTTTGGCCATATCTGGAGTTCTAGAAGTCCAAATGAGCTGAATGTTTTACACAAGAAAGCTGAGACAATTGCCTACAAATTTCATGTTTGCAACTGGCTCCAATTCGGACGTTATCAATGACGTTTTGGGCAGACAAGAGAAGATAAGGATTGCCACCAAGTCAAAAGTTGGCCACCCACTTATCAATTAGTCATCAAATCAATAGTTCCCAATTTTGGCCTATAAAAGGAGACATTTGCCATGCATTTAGGCATCTTGGTTTCCAGATCAAGATCATGCTCTTCCTTTCTCTCTTTGTATTTTTTATGCTTTGTTTTCATTAATATTAAGTTTATGCCTTTCATTTCCTTTCCTTTACTTAGTTAACTTTTATGTTCTTATTTTGTTTATCTATTTTGCTTTCTTTCATTATGTCTAGCTAAGTTAATTATGTCAAGGTGAAAAGGTTACACTAATGGTGTAAGAATAAGTATAATGTAAACTTAATATGGACTTTAATGTTTGATACTAACATGTTTTATATTTGTTATCTTGTTCACTCTTTAATACTTTGCTTGTTAAATGACTAATCTTGATTTATGTTGTATAACACTTGGTACAACAAATGCTTGGCACTTTCATAGCCCATAATGTATGGTATAACCGACACCTGAGCTATGAAAGGAACTTGATTTATTGTTAACATAAGTTATAATCATGAATGCTTGACGAGATTTACAAGTATTAGCATTAATTGAATAAGATGACTAATGTAATCATGTTAACAATCTTCTTCTTTTATTTTCTTCTTTTTATTCTATTTCTCTCACTTGAATGGAGAGTTGCAGACCACGTTTTTATTGCCTCATTTCAAAGGAAGTAGCTGGCTTCATGGTCCCAACTATGGAAGGAAAAAAAGGAGCCACACCATCCTCTAAAAAAAACTAGAAAGAAATCAGATATGATCACAAAATCAGAATCAAAATATTTTGGTTTCCTATTTTTTCTCACCCGAGATTACACCTTAGAGTTAATGTAATATTTTTTTTTCCTAAATAGAGCTATGTTTTAGGTTTTAAGCCCCTCTAATGACTTAGGAAGATAGAGATGAAAAAAGAAAACAAAGGGAAATAGGATAGAGGAGAGGAAGAAAGGAGCAAGAAAGAGAGAGAGCTGAAAAAAAAAAAGAGATAGTAAGAGGAGAGGATAGTGTAGATAACAGGGAAACAAAGGGGTTCTTTCTTTGATCCTTTCGTCACTTTGAAAAAAAAAGAGGAGAAAAAGAGAGGGAGGCGATAGTAAAACCAGAAATACCAAGAAAACAAACAAAGGAAGTCTTTCTTTAATTTTCAGAGGCAAAAGACAGAAGCTTTTCCATCTATTTGTGTCTCATCTTTTGCATTTAAAACATGCAGGATCTGCAAGTATGAGTCTCGACTTCCTTCATCTTTGACATATTTAAAGCTGTTTGTTTGGTTTTTGTTTCTTTTCAAAAAAATCCGTTTCTACTCTTGTTTCAGGGACGCTCATTTTCCATCTTAGCAATAAAGTGGCTTGCTTGCCCACTATCCCTCCCTTGTCTTTGAGTTTAGTTTATTATTGCTGTTAGAGCTATAATTTTTTACTCCCTGATCATGAGGAACTATGAGCTTTAAAAGTCTCTACCATCCCTTTCTCCCTTCACTCGAGTGTTCTCTTGCAATAGAACACTATATCAAAACAAGTGGTTAAGTGTAAAAGAGAGAGTTTGAAAAAAAAAAAAAACAGCGAGGAAGGGTCTTTTTCTTCAGTTAAGGATAAAAAAAAACAGCGAGGAAGGGTCTTTTTTTTCAGTTAAGGATTCTTTTTTTTTTTCCTGTCAATTCTGGGTTCACACTGTCCTCTTTGTTTTTTTTTTTTTGAGGTTGCAGGGGGGTCACGGTTTATATTGTAATTTTTTTAGCTTCAGGACTTTGTTTTTATGTTTTGTGCACATTGACTTGTGTTTTAAATTGGTGTGCCAAACCTTGTTTATCTGAGATGAATTGTTTTAGGCTTCTTGTGAATTTTGGAATAGGTGAATATTTTTCGTGATGTTTGTGTAATCATGTTATTCATGTTTTGACAAAAAAAAAAGGTTTTCTTGTGTGTTGCATACGACCAATATCCTAACATGTTTTGAATGTTTTTTTTTTTTTAAAAATATTAGAAGTTTTGAAAATGTGTTTTCGCATGTATTTCTTAAACACAACAAAAATTATTTCCTTGCATTTCTGGATTTTACAATATGTTTGTAAAACTCTAAAGGGTATTGACCAATATTCCAATAAATACAAAATATTATTTTAGGAGAAATCATCTATTATTCAACGTTAATGTTTGGATAAAGAAATCCTAAAGGGATGAATATTCAAAATATTATTGGAAATAACTTCTTATTATTCATTGTTAATATTTGGATAAAGAAACCTTATGTGTTAAATATCCAAAATAATTTTATAGAAATAATAAGTCATCACACATCTTTGAAAGAAGCCTCGATTATAATCGAGGACATTTTTTTTTTTTACTTCACGGTTTACGAACCGTGAGAGTATAAAACACTAAGGCAAAAATAGACTTTTAAAGCACTCTAGATTTCTAAATTTTTACCCCTCCTCCTTGCAATTTACGAGTTATAAACTCTTGAAATACTAAGGGAAAAATGAGCTTTTAAAGCACATGGAATCTCCTTGGATCTTTATCTTAATAAATTTTGTTTGAATCAAACCTAGAAAAACTAATGGGATTAGAAAACACCAACACTATAGCAATTATAAAGCAAATTAAACATCAAGCAGCTTACCTTAGGTAGGACATACTAGGGGTGCTAATACATTACCCTTACGTTACCAGTCGCTTGCTTTTGAATCTTTGAAAGACCTGTTAGAGTTTGTAATGACCAAAATAACAGGTGACGACTCCCTTATTTACATATAAACAAAAACCCCAAAATCAATCAAAGGTCGTCGTGCTCCGCCGTGAAGGTACGACATATAGTATGAAATACATACTATCGTAAAGCTTACTCTTTTCTTATTTGAAGACAAATAATGTATGTCGTTACTCTTTTTATTAGAGGAAATATATCATATAAGTTTTAAACTTGTCGTCAATAAACATAGACTTCAAATAAGAAATTCTCATTTGCTCACTATTATTATAGACAGATGAATATTTTCATACTTAGCTTCAATTATAATATGAATTGTGAGAATTCATTTATGTCAATTTTTTTTAATTTAACAACCTTATCTTGGCACCTACCAAGGTGACTTCTTAATAATTACTTAGAGTTAAAATTACTTTCATTGTACCCAAGTCGCTTATTAAGCATTGAAACTCAAATAGTCTGATCTCTACTCACCTTATAAGCACTAGAGGTGATTGCTCATATGAGTGAGCCATTCTAAATCTATCGATATACTTTAACAAATTACATTATATGATACTTTACCAATTACATTTTACATAGGCCAAAAGATCTCATATGTCTAACAAATGCATCCATTGCTATTGATTTTATGAGTGGATCTGCAATCATAGAGTTTATAGAAATGTGTTTTGGGATCATGTCATATTCAATAATTGCTTCTTTAATGTAGTGATATCTTATTTTGTTGTGTTTGGTCTTTCCATAATATTTTAGATCTCTGGCCACAACTATTGCAACAATGTTATCGCAGTAAATTGTCATTGGATCTGATGTTGATTTAATAATTTTTAAATGATATAGAAAGCTCTTTAACCAAGCAATATGTGTTGCTGTGAAACAAGTTACATATTCAACCTCTATAATAGATAATGCTATGCAGGATTGTTTCTTGCTCCTTCATAATATTGCACTATTATTAAGCAAGAAAGCATATCTCGAAGTTGATTTGGACTAGTCGAAGAAAGCATATCCCGAAGTTGATTTGGACTAGTTGACATCTCCTCCCTAATCAACATCAGAGTAGCCAACCAATTACAAGTCTTTATTTCCTTGGAATATAGCATGTAATTCGAAGTTCTTTTCAGTTATCGTAAAATCCTTTTGAATGCCATCCAATTTTTTTGACCAAGGTTTGATTGATATCAGTTAACCAATCCAATGATATAACATATATTGGGGTGTATGCACATCATTGTATACATCAAACTACTGACGACACTGACATAAAGTACTCTAGACATTTTCTTCTTTTCTTCTAGAGTCTTGGGACTCATATTATGGCTCAAGCTCAAGCTCTTATCAACGTGGGTGTTTATTGGTTTGCTACTTATATGTGATAACACTCTAACATCCTTTTGATATAAATCTCTTGAGTTAAACCCAAAAGCTTTTTAGCATTATCTCTTACAAGTTTCATACCAATAACATAGCTGGCCTCACCTATGTCTTTCATTTCAAAGTTTGATGATAACCACATTTTAGTAGTATCAATTAACTCTTTGCTATTTATAGCTATTAAGATGTCAACATTTAAGGACAATATTATAAATTACTATTATAACATTTTAAATACATGCAATGTTTTTCTTCTATTATTGTAAAACCATCCTTAAGGATAACTTGATGAAACTTGATGTTTCATTATCTAGAAGCTTGCTTAAGACCATATATAGATCTTTTAAGCTTGCAAACTTTGCACTCTTGTCCATTAGTCTTGAATCCTAAAGGTTGATCCATATAGGTCTCCTTATTTAGTTCTCTCTAAATATATGTAGTTCTAACGTTCATTTGATGCAACTCTAGGGCCATAAGTGCAACTATAGCTAAAATGAGGCAAACCGAAATAATCTTTATAATTGGTGAGAATGTATCTTTATAACCAATTTTCTTTTTTTAAGTATAACTTTTTGCTACCAGTAAAGTCTTATAATATTCTATTGATCCATCTGTCTTACATTTAACTTTAAAAACCCATTTATTTCTAATGGATTTTTGTCTTGATGGTAAATCAACCAAGTCCTCGACTTGATTGGTTTTCATCGACTACATTTATTCTTTCATAGCTTTAATCAATTCTCTTGTTTTAGGGCCAGACAAAGCATGATTAAATGTTTTAGGCTTTTCATTATCTTGTGGAGCAATCATGAACTCTTCCCTTTCAATCTCAAATTGACGATGAGGAATTGGTTCATGAATGCTTCTACGAGGTTGAGATTGCTTATGAACTTGCTCCATGAGAGTAGGAATAGACAAAATATGTCTCTTATTATTTCTATGAGGATAACGAGTTTCCTCTAAGTCTACTAAATGGCTTGTTGTGCCATAGTCTAGATTTTCTATTTCATATAATTAAAAATCTTCATTAACCTCACCTCTCGTTGAAAAATCCTTTTCTAAGAATACAAGCAATATAAATTTATATTAACCATTTAACAAGCAAAATATTAAAAGTAAATAAGATAACAAATACAAAACATGTTAGTATCAAACATTAAGGTCCATGTTGAGTTTACACTATACTTATTCTTACACCATTAGTGTAACCTTTTGACTTTGGCATAATAAGCTTAACTATACAAAACATGTTAGTATCAAACATTAAGGTCCATGTTGAGTTTACACTATACTTATTCTTACACCATTAGTGTAACCTTTTGACTTTGGCATAATAAGCTTAACTATACAAAACATGTTAGTATCAAACATTAAGGTCCATGTTGAGTTTACACTATACTTATTCTTACACCATTAGTGTAACCTTTTGACTTTGGCATAATAAGCTTAACTATACAAAACATGTTAGTATCAAACATTAAGGTCCATGTTGAGTTTACACTATACTTATTCTTACACCATTAGTGTAACCTTTTCACTTTGGCATAATAAGCTTAACTAA
>NW_011502637.1:0-18144 GCF_000495115.2 Populus euphratica
ATATTAATATATATTTTTAAAAATTATTTTATAACTTCAAATTTAAAAGCATTTTTAACCAAACATATTAAACTATTTTTTGTTCAATTTTAATTTTAAATATATTTATAATCAAACATACATAAATACCAAACCAACTTCAACTAAAAATAACTTTTTAAAATCATAATTATAAAAATTATCAAAATACCAATCATTCATTTGTCACACTCATGCTTAGAGTTGGAGAAGAAAATCCTTTATGAATTAAAATTCTTCCAGAAATTTTCCATCCATCTCTCTCAACAAGTTCTTTGAAACTAAGCCTTGATTTTTTATTTTATTTTTTGGTGGGGGCACAGCTACTTGAATGACCTATAAGTTGATTCGAAGAAAAAAAGTATAAGTTGTTATTTCAATCGTTTTAATTTTTAATTATGAGATAATTTTTTCACTTTTTTAATTATTCTATGTTTTGTTAGGTTTGGAACGACTGGATAACCAGGTTATAAAAAACTCAACAAAATAAATAATGTTTTATTTAATTTAATTAGAAATCAGACCATATCAAGCTTCTAATCTTTTTTTTTTTTTTGGCAAAATTACTATGTGGGTTTCTAACTTTGGACACAGCCCGCAATTTCTGTTCGAAAATGCAGTAGCTACTCCAAGCCCGGATAGAATCCAGGCGGCACAGCCCAATAAAAATCTCAATATCAAGTAAGTAAAACGGCGTCACTTCCATACGAAACAATCTGTACTCATAACTGTGCACTTAGGGCTAGGGTTTTTTCGCATCTGGCTTTCCTCTCTATATAATCGATGCCGCTTAGAGGAGGGCTAAACACTCCACGAACATGACGCCTGCACAGCCCGCTGCTCATCTTCTTAACATATTTTCCTCTATTTTTTTTATGTTTCTACAATTTTATTAATCCATTGCTCCATCTACGGATAGAAAAGAGATTAAAAAGGGGGTTGGCTGTGATGATTATAAAAAATTCATCGTTCTGAATGCTATAGCCATGGCTTGACAGACTCATTTACACCCATAGAATATGAGCACCGACCCTCTCTTTTGTCTTTAATTTCAGATTCTATTTTATCGAATTTCCTTGCTTTATTTTAGTTTTAATTGGATTAAAAATTATTTATCTGATTTGATTTGAGCTGTCTAGCTTAAATCATTTCCATGGTAAATTCACTGTTTTATACTGAATTAATTAAAGGGTTTGAAGGAGCTGGACCATGATTTGCAATGCATTTGCTTTAAATGCTTTGTGTTTTGTCAGCTCCTGAAATTAAATCTGGTGGTGTTTAAAGCCCTAATTTGATGGAATTTGAAATTCCGTGGATTAGGGTTACGCACGCCTCCATATCACTTGATGACGTTATCTTAACTCGTTTTTTGTTTAATTTTATTTCTTATTTTCTTGAGCATAAGATGGTTCTTCAATAAACTCTTATTTCTAACCGATTCGGATTTATTGATAGTTACAGCTTAAGCATCGTAGAATCTTTGGAGTAAATTGGTTTCGCTTCGTGGGAGTTTCGGGGGATTTTTTTCGCATGTGCTCTAAATTGTTATTGCAGATTCATATTTCTTGATTGTTACACCATAAGCTTCATAGGATTTTTATATTTAATTGTTCTCGCGTTGAAGGAATTTAGGGAAACTTTATTTGAATGTGCTGTAAAACTGAGAAACTTGATTTTATATACTGTTTCTGATTCAATTTTTGGTGCTTTGTTTTCTATTATACTTGCATGGTTGTGGGTTTTACCAGCCTTACAATTGGAACCTGTATGCAGAGGATTGGTGTTGATGCTTGTTGAGTGTCCAGGCATTGGCGTGGGTGGCTTGTTAGGTGTATTGTCCAGAACCTGCAGCATGAGCATCTATCTATTGAACATAGACGAGTCAACAGAAACTAAACGAGTCTGAAATTGGAGTGGAATGGGTATCCTGCGGGTTTGTTGTTGACAGTACCGAAATCTATCTCTGTTGCGGTTGTCTATGTCTGCTGGGTGGTCACTGGATAATTGTGGGAAGGGTGGTTGGGTCCTTAAACTCATTAAAGATGCGATTTTACTAGTATTTTATGACATATGGACGCAGAACTTACCTTCATTTTGTAGCTGTCATGTGGAATTTCGCACAACCTTTTTACTTCTCTTACTGGGAGTTCATCCGTGGAATTTGATTGCTATCTTCAATCATTCTCCAGCTACATGTTTTGTGGTCTGTGACTTGGAATTAAGAAGGTAAGAGCAAGAGCAGTAACGGACAGAAACCGTGCGCCAGTAAACCAGATGAAAGCAAAAGTGAAGGCATGAGATGTTTTCAAGAACTTTGATGCAATTATGGTAGAAAAAGAATAAAAAAGCTGAAGAAATGATAGAGCAGAGGAAAGAAATTACATTGGTTTGTTGAAGTTGGAACCCTGGGGTGGTGGTCAAACGTTTCAAAATTTCCACTTTATAGCAAAATACTTCATGGCTTGATTTTCGTGTGGCGCTGATTAGCTAGTAATTTGATGGCCTTGGTTTCTTGTTAATGGACCAAAACGTAAATTTATCAAATGTCAGTTAACTAGAAGCAATATGATGAGCTCTGTTGTTTGCTTCATCTTATTGTGTCTCTCCTCTAGTCAAGCATGCAGTCTCCGCATTGCTGTTCTTGTTTAAAATTCAAACGATTGTCTTGGACGATTTCCTTTGAATGTTGTACAGTATCCCATTCCTTTCCCAGTTCAAATAAACGTGTTGTGCAAGGATTTTGTGCCAAGAGTTGCCATGCCAATGGATTCTTTAGTCCTATTTCAAGGCACACCGGATGTTCTCCAAAGTTCAATCTGGTCCATGGCCAACCTAATTGGACTACTATTCAATACACAGAGGAGTTGATAGCAAGGAGTGGAAGAGAATGAGAATTAGAAACGTAAGCAATTTTTATCAAACTGCGAGAATGGAAATGGGTGTCTGATTAGATATAATAGAGGATGTTGATTAAAATTTATTGTTTATTTTAATAGATAAGGAGGGAGTTAAAAAAAATGATTTTTCAATCATAATTTGTTTCCATCTTAAGAAATATGAAGCTTTTACCCTTCCAAACCGTCAAGGCTTGAAATTTTCTTGAGACTCGGTTTAAATTCCGGAGGGATGGGAATGAGTGGTGAATTTAGGCATTGTGATTCTCAATGCGTAGGCTTAGATTTATTGATCTCCCATTAAATTAATAAGAAAAAAACAGGCCAACACTTGATAGTATTTTCTATACGGAAGCCTCACAATGAGTGGCTCTGATCAATTCATTTCAAATTTGCAACAAAAAGTATCACGAATTCTTTTTGTACAGATGCTGGAGCGCTCGGCTTTCCCCTGTAAAAGCCGAAAGCCTAATGTCAAGTCCCAGGGTTGGACGCCATAAATACTCTAGAGTTTAAAGCCCATGAACAAAAGAAGCCCAATTGTGACCGCTAGTTATGCCGTCAGCTCACGTTTGTCATCCTCGCAGCGCCCCGAAATCGGCTGGATACTTGTGTATATATAATTTTACATTCGCCGAGTCCGATTTGAAAATTGCCCAACAAAAGTGTGTCTTCGTAGTTTAACTTGTTTTTTCTGACAAAAAGATTAGATTGTTTTTCGCATAAAAAATATATTAAATTGAAGTGTTTTATGTATTTCTCAATGATTTTAATATAACCATGTCAAAATAAAATAAATTCCTTTAAAAAATATTATCATAACACATTTTTAAATAATATTTTCTTTTACAAAAACACTATTCCCTCATCATCAATTAATTGCTTTCATTAAAATGGTGGCTCAATTAAATTTTTTATAAAAATAATTTTTTTTGAAAAAATATATTCATAAAAACAACGAAGATTCATCCTTTTCCTTTTTTATTATTTAAAGTTAACTAAATTAATTTAAATAAAGTTTGATTAATTCAATCAAATTAGATATTGCCAGATGAAGTCGGATTTCACATCACAGCTATGTTCTAAAATGTTCAAAAAATATGATACCTGACATTTGACATTTTAGCCTATCAAAATATTCATCGAGTGATTTAGCAAGCGTGTCTGAATTCTTCCATCCAAGTCTTGTCGGTCCTAAAAAGAATAAAATACATAAAATCCGCGCCATGCATTCTCAATTTGTAACAACTACGTCAGAGGCACATTTACAGCAGCAAAGCCACTGGCTCAACAATATCTGGAAAACAATAATAGAACGATCACAGGATATATATATAACACCGGGTAGGTACTGAGAGTCAAAATTATACCAGACAAGCATAATTCCATGATACAAATTACAAGCCTTTAAAGGATCTTTCTGCCAAGCACATTGGCGATCATCGTTCTCCATTTCTTCTGAACACACCAATAACCAAAGAAATACATATAATAAAATTCGAAAAATAACAATATAACAGACAGATTAACAACTTCAAAAACAAAGTGCTCCATGTTTTGTCAGCTAAGATGACAGGAGACTTCTTAGATGGCAGATCAACAGAGTTACATGGCAGGCAACGAAGAAGAATGCACAATTGTGGATCCAAGTAGGTCATTGCAGAGGCTGCCACCTTCATTGGTCTTGTTCTCTGCTCTTGGGCTGCTTCCCGCACTGCTATTTGAAAGGGAAGCAAACGCTGACTTTTGCAAGACCCCAGTTGGAGATGAACCTATACGAGGACTGTTGTCCCATCTATAGGTCATCAGGTTCAGCGATGACGTGGTCTTGCACTCTGCTGCTGCATTGTTATTGGTGTTGTGCAAGACCTCCCCGAGCGGACCACCCACTGAAGTTCCCCAAGAAATGGGAATCCAGTTGGCTTGCCTTTGGTTAGGTTCGTTGGCAATACTACCACTTCCACCTCCCACTCCCAGTCCCATCTGTATTGGATCAAATTCTCTTGATAATCTCAATGGGGAGAGAGTGACTTTTTCATTGTTTGGGGAGGAAGTAGATGACATGAAATCTGCAGGAGCCATGGGGATTGAAATCGATAGCTGGGTTCTCTCAGATTGCTGATCAAGTTCAGGCCAAGAAACAGCAGAACGATCAGACTGACTTTTAGGCCAATCATCCATGAATTGGCGGAGGGAGTGCTGTGAAACAGATTCCTGGTCAGTGAGGTCCTGAGACGAACCAAAATTTCTGCAGCTCATTAAAGATGAGCTTTTCTGTGAGTGATTGAGGAGGGAGTCGGAGGTGACAAGTCCAAACTCATTTCGTAAGGATTCCCCATATGAGTTTTGTTGTTTTGATATGAAGAATGGAGTTTCTTTAGATTTAAGGTCCATGTTGGATCGAAGCATGGACAAGGCTGTCGCATCCTGCGTTCTCTCACCTACATTCTCTTTAGTAAGGAACATCCTGCCAGTTATCCATGAGTACAAACCATTAATTACCTTCAAATAAGCCAATTATGGGCATAAAAAAGAATAAGCTACTTGATCTGAGATATCAACGAATTCCTTACAAGTAGAATACGATTCCCTATAACATAGAAATCTTATGTCACCATAAATAAATAAAAATAAAACCTTCTTTAAAAGGATAGAATAGATTCCAAGACAGTCAAGGTTTAAATTCATCTTGCTTTTACCTGCTGAGCGTATTAGAGGCAGAAAGATTAGATGGGCTAGCTGCTTGCTGCTGATTATGAGCAATAGTGAGGCTGTCGGACACAGTGCTGCGAAGCCCCACCACTGATGATGATGTAGAAGACGAAGTGCCATTGGCTGGTTTTACAGTGGTGGCGGCTGCAGCGGAATGGCCTGAATGGCCTTCCACAGGCTTTCTTGAACGATGGCGGCCCCTGTTCATATGCCGCTCACAATACTTCTGATCGGCAACTGCATCTCTTGAGCACCGCCATTTCTTCCCATCTGTCCTTCGACAGCGTCCTGGCTCCGGATCAGTGTTGCTGGAGAAACCCATATGGAAAGCACCCCAAGGCACTGTTTTTGCACATTTCACAAGACAAAATGCAACACATATACAAATGTCAGATAAAAAAATGATATTTCGATTCCTGACTAATCTGCTGGATACAAATTCGAAGCAGATGAGATTAGAACTTCCGTGTTAAGATTTAGTGAAAGTAAATGGAGTACAGGAATTATAGCTGAATTTTAGTTTCTTCTCAAAGAACTAATAATTAGAGCTCGATTGAATTTCTTTTCACTAAGATGCTAGAGATTCCAACGGTAATGATCTGTGGCCATGCGTTCAAAGACTAACCATTTAACCACAGGATTAATACTCAACGTAAAAGAAAAGGATACCCATCTTGCACAAACGACCCCTTCTACACATACAAAATACAAACACTGACGCACATCTAGACAGACACAAAGGCATGTATGGCTACTTTGTACATCAAAATAGACAGAATCAATTCAAGGGAGAGAAGCAAATCTGGTTGACAAAAAGGAAAAAGAACTTAGAACTCATTTTTTTATGGAGGAGACAAAACTTACATGTATTGGCTCTCAAAAAACCAGCAGAAAAGCTAGGAAACCCAGCAGAATCAAGAGCTTTTCTTATGGGAATGAGCAGATTAGAAGGTATTGGCACATTTGCTGCTATATACTTGTAGATCAAGGCCTGATGTTCAAGCTCCATCCATTGTGATTGAGTGAATGGCCATCTGGTCTCGGTCAAAACCCCATGCATGCTGGCAGCATTGTAGATACCAGAGCTGTAGCCTAAAAAAACAAACACCAAGAAAAATCAAGTCAAACTAAGTAGAAACTTCAGGCACTTAAATCCAAAACCTCTTCGTCCGCAGAGATTATAAAATAGAAAAGGCCATGATCTCCTGATGTAGATAGGAGTAGGAAGGCATGAAAGTGTCTAGAAGGTTACTAAAAATCAAGTTTTGTTTTGCCTACAAAACTTGAAGAGGTTGAAACATCAATGAGTTTCTGTCTGTGAGAGATCATGAAAACAAACCATAAAAGTAGAGAGTAAAGCCATGAAAGGGAGAAACAGACGAAATCCAAACCAAAATTTTCTCGTTTAGAGCACACTGGTTCCCTGTGCTTGATTAATTACCAGAACCCATCACCCGAAAACAGGAAGGAAGACACAGATGATAACAATTTCTACTTTATCTTGACAAGACTTTTAAACAAGACCACTCCTAGATTTCACCGAAAGGACCTCTCGACACCACTAGCACCGGGAATCATACCCCAAATAACAAGCTATTGATCAAATAGACGTTAAAAAAAAAACCCCACAACCCCGTCACCTATGAGTTCAATAAAAAAAACCATGGGTTCATACAATGCGGCCCGTAAAGCCATAATGTCTGTAGAAGCCACTTGCTTCCTCAAAGGAAACCAAGGATAACACTATCATATCCTCAAATAATGAAGCATATTCCACTTATAGGCGAATCCTTAATGGTGTTCAATATGGTACCTGTATTTCTATTATGTGCAGAAGATGTGAGGTGAAAGTACGGCAATGTGCCATTTTGGGAGCTTCTCTCAGCTGAAGGAGCTGATCTGGGATAGGAGAAGCTAAGCATCTGCTGCTGCTGCTGCTGCTGTCCATCAGCGAAGAGAAAGTTGGAGCTAGATTTCAGAAGTGAAGTGTTACTCTGCTCAAGCAGCATTGACTCAGTTTTGGACAGTTTAGAGCACCTCCAATCACCATCGATGTTGCCAGGTCTCTCTTGCTTCAAGAACCCAGATCCGTACAACTTCTGCTTTGCTTCAGGATCTGAGCTAGCAAGCGAAGCAAAACCACTATTACTTGTGTCTGAGCCCACGAACCCATCCAAACCCACCTGAACCCCAAAATCCATATAGAAAATCCCAACAAAAACTACAAAACCTCTACGCTAAAGAAACAATACTGAAGAAGCATTAGCCCGTTCGGTAAAAAGACATGACTTTTAGGTGTTAGGGACAGGTTCATCTTGAGAGCTTCATGTGAGAGAATAGATGATAGATATTAGTAAAAGCTACAAAAGCTGAAACTGAAAAAACCAGACTGGTTTTTGGTTCAAGACTTGATTTTGTTTTTTGGAAAGATAAAAAATAATTGGAGAGAGACCGCTGAGGGAAGGAAACTGACCAGACAAAGCTGGTATTAACTACTCTTATATATTTCAAACAAACTCACAAGAACCTCTGTTCAATAATATTACAGAGAAACCCCTGGAGGAGGGGCCTCATTGACATGGCATGTCGAAAAAAACCAAGGGTGTTATTGTCTTTTGGAATCTGCAATTGTCACTTTTGTCTCCTGCTAAAACCTATCTTCCAAATTTTTCTTTTGCTACATTCGGTAACGCGGTTCACTTCTTATGATACGTTTTAAACTATTTTTTACTTGAACAGTTATAAAGTTAATATTTTCTTATATTTTTTTTATAATTTTAATGTTTTGATATTAAAAATAAAAAGGTATTATTTTAATATATATCTAGTTAAAAAATATTTTTTCAAGATGCTTTAAACTGCTCTAATAAATATATATATTGAGTAACAAACTTGTGTGTTCCCAAACCATCTGACGAAGAGTTTTAGTTTTACATGATCAGATTCATTTTAAAGTAGAATTAAACCTAATAATCAACGAATTAACGTGTTGAACTTGTAGGTGAAACCTAATAATGATATATTTGTAAGAGTTGTTGATGTTATTTTTAAAATATTTTTATTTTTAAATATTTTTAAATAATTGATTTTTATTATTTTTAAATTTATTTTTTTCTTTAGCATATCAAAAAAATCTAAAATAAAATAATAATAATTTAAAATCAAAATTTATTAAAAAAACACCCTTTCAAACACAACTTATGAGAATGCTTGTGTGAGTGTAATTTAGATTGTTTTCTTAAAAAAATATTAAGAAATGTATTATAATAATATTTTTTTAATATTTTATAGGATGTTTGAAAGTGATTTTTAACATATTTTTAATTAAAATTTAAATTTTTTTACTTCAAGCTATTTTTTAATATTTTTTAATTATTTTAATATATTAATATTAAAAATAAATTTTTTTAAAAATATATATTATTTTAAAGACAAGTGAAAGTACCTTTTCTCGTAATGAGAGGTGGAGATGAGAAAGAAATTTTGCTTACTCTGTCTTGCAAGGTTCTTTAGCGGTTAAGAATGCTTGCTCTCCTTTTCTACTATTTAATAATGTGGTTATAATTGTTTAAAAAAATTATATTAAAATAATATTTTTTAAAAATTATTTTTAAAATCAACGCATTAAAAAATTAAAAATAAATTAAAAATAAAATTTTTAAAAACATGATTTTCAAGGTATTTCTATACATTCTTTTTAAATGTGGAATTTATTAAAAAACAAGGAAGATTAGATTTTATTATTAAATTTTATACATAATTAAATTATTCCTAACCGTAATATTAACTACAAAAACAAACAGCCTCTCGTTCATTGATTGGAAAGGCAATGGCAAGCTGGGCTGCATGAACGAACATGCATTGCCACGTGGCAGACGCCATAGAAAGAAATTCCAATGTCGCCTCGTAAAGCCGTACTTACACGCCCCATCTTTATCCTCCCCATCCTTCCCTGTCTCTTTTATGTGGAAGGGGCCCATGACATTTGCATCGGGCACCACCTAGATTTTATTACCCTTCCTATCCTCTCAAATATTGAGATTAAATTAATGATGAAATTATGATTTAATTATGAGTTAATGATAGATTTCAGTAAGTTTCAAGTTTAAACTCTTACTTAATGAAGTTTTTAAATTAAGTTTTTTTTTAATTTTTGTTTTTTTCTTAATTGATAGTGTCCCATATTTCCATGAGTTGGTTGAGATTGCATAATTGAAGGGACAAGTATACTATTAAATCTACCAGCTAAAATGTCTCTAAATTTGAGACACGTATGTTAGTTCTTCCTCGAGCTACAAAAGCGCACCACTGCAGTTTCCATTCCACACCCTTGCGTGCGTGATGGGAAGCAAATCCAGCACTGACGAGTGCTCCACCCACTCTATGAGTTGGCATTGATTTCTTAGGCCCCGCTGCAGGACTCAGTAGAAAGCAGACATCGTTTTTATTTCCATCATGAAAGCCTAGCAAGATTTTCACTTTTTTTAAAAAAAAAGAGAAAATTGCATTAATACCCGAAATTATACATGGTAATTCATACGAAAACAAGGATAAAAAAATCCTCGAAATTAAAATCATCAAGTCTTATTCATGTCTGAACTGGTTGAGTCAACCAAATCGTAAATTCACCTACGAGATTATTTAAGTTCAACGCAATTAATATTCAAAATGATTCTATATCAAAGTAAAGGTTTGATGACTACGAGCCGGTCATCCAGTTCGGTAAAGAAAAAATCGATTCCTGCACGGGAAGAGAATTCGAGAGAATCCATGTAAAACCATTAATGAAAAACACGGGAATGATTGAAAGATTTTTAAATACAAACGTCGTCTCGAACTGGGCAGGTCATTGATTTATTGCATGCATCTGGAGCACAGGTGAGGGGGGGGAAGGAAGTTACAAGGCAGAGTTCACTCTCTGGAAAAACTGAAAAGTCTGAACCCAACAGTCAAA
This sequence comes from Populus euphratica, assembly GCF_000495115.2. NCBI lineage: Eukaryota > Viridiplantae > Streptophyta > Magnoliopsida > Malpighiales > Salicaceae > Populus > Populus euphratica. The sequence goes on from NW_011502637.1 coordinate 10,579, forward strand.
TTGGACGAACAAATTAGACAACAGAAGAATATGATTAAGAACATGAACGTGCTTCTATTTGGACACACTTTCACGCTGAGGGACATTCTGAAGTTTTGAAGTTCTTGCTGCTTGTCATTGTCACGATAATTGATGTTGTCATCTGCAGTTCAGCTAACCAGCAGCTGGTCCAAGTCCGGGACTCCGAAGAAGTTTCTGACCTTCGGATCATTGGAACGGCAATGCACGGTTTAATTACACATGTTAGAGCTTGTTCAGTGACGCGGCTGCTTCAGCGTCACCGAAATATTTTCAATTTTTTATGTTTCAAAATATACCTAAATGTGAGAAAATATCTATTGAAAAACCAGTCATGTAGCAAACCTAATATATATATAGGAGTAATTCCAAAACGCGACTTGTGTGAAAACGAGTGCAAAGCTATTAGGCGGCCATGGAGATAATTCCTATTAATTTCCCCGTGACTAGGATTTTAGAGATCACGAGTTCAAGAATGTGTGAATACAGTACAAGGCAGAGTTATTCCTCGGCGCAACGCGCCAACCACAAAGCAAGAGGAGACTAGGAGTTGTTTGGATAACGATTGATGTTTACCATTGCTCTTAACAACGATCGGAGCTCGGTAGGTTGACTTTCCTTTTCAGTGTTCGAACCTCATAAAGTCATGTGTTTGTATGGATGAGCGCTTGACTTAATTTTAAAATGTAAAAATTAGTAAGTAAATAAAAACTGACCCAGTACTAATAAAATCCCACGCAATTCATATTAAACAAAAAAAAAAAAAACACTCAAGGCATGACGGTGGAAGAAAAGTATAAGGAAAAACATGAACGATTTTCCAAACAGGAACAAACATCGTTTTTAATTTAATCGCTTGAGTTGAGTTGAGATTTTAGTAACACCTTCCACTCGCTTGAGTTAATTTGTTATAAATAAATGAGATTGTTTCAAAATTCGAGTAGGGTGTGAAAATTATTGTTTTATATATTTTTAAAAAATTACTAGTTATTTTTAGATTGCAATCATGATTAGATTTATATATTTAATTTAATTTGAGCTTCATAAATTAAATCTATTTTAATCCTTCATAGTAACTCGTGTCACATGTCCTTTGAGATTAAAATTCAGGAGACTTGTTTGAAAATGGAGAGCCCGATGGAATGTTGGGAAATAGTGGGGAAAGGGTTGATGGTATTGGGAAAAAAGAGAAGAAAAAACAGAAAGATAATTTGACATTGAAAGAAAGATGCCTGGCAGAGGAGGCATGCTCGACGCATCCTTGTCAAGGCTTGTAGGTTAGGAGGACAGCTTGACCTGGGGCCATGCTCCATCATTATTCTTCCACCACAGTGCAAGAGACCCTGTACAAGCTTCTGCTTGAATAATTTCGCCAACAGCATCGGTACCTCCAGCTCCAAGAAACCCCTCGAACAGAACTGCTAGTTTGGGTTGATGAATATGTCATTATATTATTTTTATTATAATCCTCCAGAAACTGTCAGGAAAAAAAAAAAAACACTAGGTATTGCTCGAAAAAATATTTTGGTGGCGATAATTTTAGTTAAATTAACTAAAACGTGATTCAAAATATGAAACTAAAAGAACTCGTAAAAAAAATACAGAGAAATTATAAAATTCAAGGTTTCATAATCTTATGCTAGAGATGAAAATAAAAATTTTAAAAAAATATAACATCAATAAAAAAAACTCCAATTAAACTAAGATAACTTAAAAAAGATAACTTAAAGATTGTCATAACCCAATTTTAACCCTTTGGCTTTTAATTTAATTTTTACAGGGTTTAAAATGAAAAATTAAAAGATTAGAGATTTATTTCGATGAAAAGTGTGATTTGTCAACTTTCGTGAAAATTAAGGACTACAATATGTTTTTATCATTCTAGCCCTATCCTCAAGATAATTCTTATTTTTTTCAAGATAATCCTTACCTTCAAGTTAATCCTTACCTTCTTCTAGACAATCCTTATTTTCTCCAAGATAATCCTCAAGATAGTGATTAGTTGTCTGCTTTCAAATTCGATTCTAATTCGAACTTCAAAAAAGAGAATGAGTTTGATTGAGACTTTACTTCTCGCAAGTGATGAGACTCTTGTACTGTAAATACAGATCTCAGGGGGGAAGGGAAAAAAAAAAGATGAACCCGAGAACATAGAATTAACCCAGAAAAACAGAGCAAAAGAAAAAAAAGAAAGAGGGATGACAATTAGAGAGAAACCTTAAAAGAAAAAACCTTAAGAAAAGACCATTACCAAAAACCTTAAAAGAAAGAAACATAAAAAAGAAGGGGGGCGGCGAACCCTATACTAGCCGTCGCCCCCCTCAATCCTTTTTCTTCTCAGTCTCTCTCGACTTCGCCCTCAGCAGCCACATGTTTAGGTAGGTTTTATTCTTTTTTTGCTAAAATAATTAACTGGTATGTGTGTTGTCAGGGATATGCTTGGAAAAAGAGGGTAGAGAGAAGGAGGACTAGAGGGACACCAAGAGGAAAACAAAGGAAGAGAAAATAGCATCAGCAGGGCGGCTCTCCACTATCATTATCATCTTTAATTGCAGCACTAGGTAAGTTGCTCTTTCCATTCTTGCATTTTAATTGCATGCTTCCTGTAGCGGACATGCGTGAGCAGTTTACGCACGCCTACTGGTAAAAATAAAAAATAAAAAAATATGTATGCATTAATAAAAATAATATAAGTTTATTAGTTTATTCACTAATGCCAGAGTCGGGAATAAAAATACCGATTTAAATTTATATTATTTTTATTCATTGTATTTTATTTTATTTAGCTAGAAAAATAAAAAAAATATGTGCATGCGTAAAAAAAAATACTTTTATTTATTTATCCACTGACGCCAGAATCAGGAATAAAAGGAAAAAAATGATTTAAATTTATTTATTTTGATACCTACGTAATATTTACTAACGTCAGAGTTGGAAATATCCGTAGTTGAATATTCACTGACGTCAGAGTCAGGAATATTACACACAAACAATCATAGTATAAACCAACAAAACAAAAGGTGTTAGCAATTAAGGACAAAGATCAGCGATGCAGCCTGCCTTAGGGAGGATGTTTAAGGGGTGATAATATCTTCCCTTTTACGTAACTAGTTTCGGACCATGGAATCTCTGTTGACCAGTTAGGGTTCCTAGTAACCATAATACTAGGTGGCGACTCATTAAACAAAGAATATCCTCATTAAAGAATTGGATGCCAGAAATCTGTTCTTCCCATAGATTTAATAGATTTTTAAGGCCGCCGCGATGTCAGGTACGACACAAATAACTAAGATAACTTGAAGAACTCACAACTAGGAATGAGAAAATAAATAAAAAAGAACATAATAAAAATAAACAAAGTTCAATGAAAGATTAAAAAATATTGAGCTAACCCTAGTTAATTTTATCAACTTATTATTGGAATAATTAAATATAAAAATATAAAAAATATAAAAGTTAAGTTAACTTAATTAACGAGATCAAGATTAAAAAAAAAACCTTGAAGAAAGACCCGGAAAAAAAAACAACAGAAACCCAAATTAAATAAAACAACAATACTAGAAGAAAAAAAAAAAACTCTGACCAAGTTCATTTGACCAGTCCATCCTCAAATATAACAAAATAATTTGTCCTCGCATCTTGAATTTTAATAGCTAGGAATCTCGATGGTCCGGTGTCCTTTTTTAATGGCCGAGACATTTGCTTTATCCATTCTTTGAATAAGCTATTAATACTAGCATTAGTACATCTACGAGAAGATTAAAAAAAATAAAATTAGAACCTCTTCCTAATAGCTAACTCGAGATGGTAACGTTGAACCAATCACTGTCCAAGCAAAAAACCTTTGCAATAAACTAAATATCCATTTTTTTTAAGTGGAAGATCTTGGAAAATTAATAAAAAGAAAAGAATTATTCCGCCTAGAAGCATTGTGTCCAAAGTCGTACCATTGATTTTCTTGAAAGATAACACATATTTATGTTTAGTCCACTTTATAATTGTAATGATATGTTAAATTTAAAGGGCGTAATAAATTTATAATTCCCTGATGTACACGTGAGTATAATAAAATTGAAAAGAAAATTATCTCAATATATAATTAAAAAATAAATATATTATAATTAAAAAACAAATCAAATGATAAAATTAAAAATTAAATGAACTCAATAAATAACTGAGATCAAATGCATTACAATAAAAAAATAAAAAACTAATTTAACATAATAAACAAATAACTAGATTTTAAAAAAAAATTACAAAGGTGAACGCATTTTTTTTAGGAGGTTGATAAGCGACAATGAGGGAAAAACTCATGTATATAGGCTTGCTATTTACTGGATGTGAACACGCACTTGCTGTCGTGATGTCTTGGAATGCAGACTACGTTCACTTGTTTATGCTTGACTAACACGTGCCAACTGCTTTAAAATTAAAATAATAATAATATATATTTCAAAAGATCCAATAACTCTTGAACCCACATGTAAATTACAAGACAGATATAATAAAATGCCTAAAGTGCCCTTGCATCCAAGCTAATAGAGAATATTTCCAGGGGCATTTAAGTAATCAACCTATACAAACGAGACGAAAAAACTGGAAAACCCTTGAAACTGTGAAAAATATTTTTACCCAGTGGTCATTTAGTAATTACATTACATGAAAAAATGTGAAAATATTGATGAACTCCCTTAATTACCAGTAGGTCCCGTTAAAAAGATTTTCTTGCCCCAAATCCAAGTTTGCTTAGCAGGATAAATCAGATATTCATTGTTCGAATTCATAATACATATCTTATCTGGTATGATTAGGCACGATTAAATTTGGATTTTAATGTAAAATATATAATTATTTAGTTTTATAATAATAATTATAATTTTTAATTTAATCATTTGATCTTGAATAAAATTTATATTAAATTTCTTAACATGTTTTCATGGCTTGTGTTAAAATTTATGTCAATATGATGATTGAATTAAAAATTATAATTATAATTATAAAATTAAATAATTTTATATTTTATATTGAAACCTAAATTTAACCTTATCCAGATGCTATCATTTATCTCTTATCTCCTTTGGCGTAGAGTAAGATAAATGTTAAATTTAATTTTACCTGCCCTTTCAAATTGAATAGCGTATCAACCCACGAGTTAATATGGATACATCCAGTTAGATCATTTCTCACAACACCCCCCGCCCCCCCGCCCGCCTCTGCGTGTGCGTGTGTGAAAAGTGATGTCGTAAATAATAATAATTTGTCCTCGCATCTTGAGTTTTAATATTCAGGAATGTCGATGGTTCGGTGTCGTTTTTGTAATGGCTAAGACTTTTTATTTTATCAATTCTTAAATAAGCTATCCAAATTAATATTGGTACATCTACGAGAAGATAAAAAAAAAAATTATCAGAACCTCTTCCCAGTAGTTAGCTCGAGATGGCAACATTAAAGCAATCATCATCCAACACTAAATACCCACTTTTTATAATATAAAGTCTTGAGAATTTAATAAAAAGAAAAAACTTATTCAGCCTAAATGTATTATATTCAACGTCATGTCATTAATTTTCTTCAGATATAATACATATTTATGTTTAATTTATTTTATTACATATTAAACTTAAAATATAGTATGAATGCAATTATAAATTTATAACCATTTAATATGTGTGTCCATGTCCACCTATAAAAAGCTTTAATTTTTCCTAGCATGCTTGGTATTTTAGTAACTTTTATGGCTATGGATTTAAAAAAAATATTTTATAAAAAAATATTTTTAGTTGAGGTTGATTTGATATTTATACATATTTGGTTAAAATCATGGTTAAAATTGAGATTGAATAAAAAATAATTTAATATATTTGGTTTAAAAAATACCTCAATTTTATATTAATGATTTTTAATTTAAATATTATAGATTTAACTATTGTTATTATATATTATTATATCATGAAATAAAAATAAAAAATAATTTTTTTAATTGAATCAAGCTTGACAATAACAAAACTGGAATTGTGATCAAACTGACAAATACTATGTCATTAAATAATTTTTTTATAATTTTTTAAATAAAATATAATTAAAAAAATATAAATTAAATTTTTTTAACTAAATTAAATCTAATTTAATATATTTAACTTTGAACCATAATAACTTAGTCAGAATAATAAAAGTGATTCTACTGTTCTAATGAACAGTAGAATATGACTATCTATTAAATATCCACATGTTCACAGAAAGCAGTTAAAAGCTATTTTTCACATAACTGTATTTAAAATAAAATCTGCATGGATCCTATATACACGACAAATTATGATTTGTTGTTAAAAAGAATTTTTGCTCCTGTATTTTGCTTTAAATAAAGTTACAACCTCCCGAACAAATTAAAAACATCCTCTTGTTGTGTGTACTGCTTATCCAAGCATCATTGTTAAAATAGTTTGATCTAGGAGATTATGAAATAGATCTTTGTTTTAAAAATTGAATTAAAAATTAATTTAATAAAACTCAGCTAGCATGGTTAAACTTTCAATTTAAACTTGATTGATTTAATATAAAAAATAAAATAATATTATTTCTATAAAAGTAACCTATTCAACTTGATCTGATAATCCATAAACTAACTCATCTAACAGCGTAGATTTTTTCCAGAATGGTGTCCGTGTGAGGTTGAAAACTATAAGCTTATATTTGAAAAGTAAATCTAAACTCGAGTTTTTTTATTTAAAACTATATTGTATGTGAATTAATTGAATATTTTTAAAATTAATATGGACGAAACCTCCTGCGACGAATCTGACGTGGTCCCATATTGAGAAAAAGAAAAAACTCTTTCAAGCCCTAGCGTGCACGCCTGTCACCCCCGCGGTGCCTTACATGCCTACTGGGTTTGCAGGATATTCAGTGGGCCGTGGGGATTAGTCGTGGTGCGCGCAAGCTGGCCCGGACACCCCACGTAAATCAAAAAAAAAAAAAAAAAAAAAAAAAAAAAAAAAAAAAAAAAAAAAAAAAAAAAAAAGAAAAAACTCATGGAAAGCGCGTGAGACAAGAGCGAGTTTGCGTGTAGCAGGACGGGAGACAAACGGGGGTGCCAATAAAGAAGGCATGAGGGGGAAAGAAACCAAACCAAACCATGAACAAACAAAACAAGGCAAAGGTTGAAAAAAGGCAAAGCAAGCACACATCTCTCCGTCATCATATCATCTCGGAATCACCATATCTGCATGTGCTTCATGGAGAGAGAAGAAGAGACTTTGATGTTGACGTGTCAACAGAGGGTGTGGCCAAGACAGTGCCATGTGGGCCCCCGTAATGACCACTAGCAAATGGTGGTAAGAGATGGTGTTTGTTGGTGGGCTTGGAGAGGGCGAGATGTGGATAGAGCAATTCGCTTCCCATTTGCCGACAGTCCTAGGCTGGGCCCACACCACCCTTTCTCCTTTTTTATTTTTTATTTTTATTTTACTTGTCCTCACTTGCGTCATCCCTGTCGTGCCATTTCAGCGGGCCTTTACTCCGCATGGGGCTCACTAACATGTGATATTTTCA
>NW_011502641.1:0-17415 GCF_000495115.2 Populus euphratica
ATATATGAGAAATTGCAATTGAAAGACTAAATTGAAAAGAATAAAAAAATTTATAAATAAAATGGAATGAAATAACAAATTAATAGAATGGGGACTAAAATTGAAAAGTAAAAAACAAATAGAACAATGATGTACACTATATATAAGAAGAGAGAGAAAAAGAGAAAAAATCAAACGACCATCAAAGTCTAATCATCGTAATCTGTCACACACCACTTCATATAGAACATTACACAACGACACATCCAAGGAGATGGTGAAAGCCCAGTTATATATATATATATATATATATATTGAATGGCATCACACATGCTATTTAAACACACATGCTATTTAAAAAGCGCAGACGTCTCTATGCAGTAGGGTGTATTAAGTATGCTTCAATAACTTTAAGCATTAATTTAAAAAAAAACATGAAAAATATCAAAATACCCCTCACAACCACAACAATAACACAAAATACTCACATAAAAGTATAAAAATATCATAAATACTGAGATTATATTTTGTCTCTTTCAAGATTAAATATGTAATTATAATGTATATTAAAATTTAACAACCCCAAACACTTTTATCTAGTAGTATAATAATTTCCTAACTTCAAGAAAAATATATATTTTTATTATTAAAAAGTTTATACAAAGTTTAAAAAAATATTTGGTCTAACAGTTTTATATTTTATCGATTTTTAAAGAAAAAAGTATTTTTATTGTAAAGAAAAAGACATCAACACCCCACACATAATAGGATTAATTTTTTGAAAGATAAAGGACTATAAATTAGATTATAATAAAATCACTCTGCCATTTAGTTTTTGAGGTAATATTGAGAGGATGGGTGGTGATTGTTACTGATGCAGGTACAGTTTGTTTTCTAGGCTGAGATCAGGTTTTATGATTTTATGAATTTGTTTTATTCAGGGTTAATTTTTTAAATATTTTTAAATTATTGTAATTTATTAATAAAAAAATTTAAAAATAAAAAGTTATTTTTAATATATTTTTAAATAAAAAATAATTGAATAGAATCAAAGTAGTATTTAGGGCAGCTGTTTAAATAAAAAAGTACGGAGCCAGGATCTTTTGCTGATAATTAAAAGGATGAAATGATTAAAATCCATGATTAAAGTTAATTTTGGGTGTTTTCTTGGGGCAGATGAGTGGTGGCCACTGTCGTTTATGGAATCCTCCTTTCAAGTCTTTTCAGTTTTACTGGATGCCTCTGCCTCCGAATGCTACCTCTCTCTCTCTCTCTCTCTCTCTCTCTCTCTCTCTCTCTCTCTCTCTCTCTCTCTCTCTCTCTCTCTCTCTCTCTCTCTCTCTCTCTCTCTCTCTCTCTCTCTCTCTCTCTCTCTCTCTCTCTCTCTCTCTCTCTCTCTCTCTCTCTCTCTCTCTCTCTCTCTCTCTCTCTCTCTCTCTCTCTCTCTCTCTCTCTCTCTCTAATTTTTTTAAAAAAACCAATACACAATGGCCCGAAAAAACAAAAAAACATAAAATAAATTCAAAGACAAAGTAATTTGAGGGTAGCCTTGAAAATCTAGATGGTTATATGTGAAAATCAAGAAAAACAATTATGGTATTAAATTAAAGATTTAACTTAACTAGTTAATGATAAAAAAAAATTACTAAAACAATTAAAATATTGTTTTAAAAACCATGATTTAGTATTTGAATAACATTGAATACACCGTTTAAAACATGATAACTATTATTCATGTGCTGGCGAGTATAATATAAGTATTATTAATTTTTTAAATTTTTTATTAAATATTAAAGTATAAATATATCTTTAATCAGTTTAATAATAAAAAAAATCAATATGAAAATGATGAAAACAACCCTCGATCAAAAATGAAGTTATTTTAACTTTAATAACATTTTAGTAACTGGATTTTTTAATCTTTATTAAATATCAAAGTATAAATTTGTTATTAATCTAACATAACAATAACAAATAAATCAATATAAAAATGATAAAAATAACTTTTGACCAAAGTCAAGATTTCTTTAATCTTAAAGGCATTTTAGTAGTTGTATTGCTCATTTAAAGATAAAAAGGTAAAAATATCCCTAAATACCTTGTCTATTATTTTGATACCAAAGGTATTTTTACATTTTTATTGTTAAAAAATAATAAAAAGATCCTACTATCTTTATCAACCAGGCTATTTTTTTTATGGCACGGGGGCAAAATTAACTTTCATTATTAAAATTCACATAATGCACATGAATGTAAAGTTATAGTAACGTGCATCATGGATTTCATCCTTTTTTTTAATATATTTAGTTATTTTTTAATATATTTTTTAATATAAAATATTTTTAGATTTAAAATTTATATAAGTTCTTATTATTTTATGCTATTAATTTTATTTATGAAGCTGTATAAAGTTGAATCTAATCACCCTTATTCTCTAATATATTAAAATTAATTTATTAATGTTTAAGAGAATGAAAATGATAAAATTTAAATTTATGATTTTTTAGTCACAAAACTCTAATATTATATGAAATGATCATTCCAATCTAAAAATTTAGTTCGGTATGTGAAACTCAAATATATAATTTATACCTATTTTTTTAATAATCATGACCATAGTTTGGTTTGATTGATTTATATGATGACTACAAATGATATTGTATATACTTTGTACTAAAAAATTACCAGAAGAATTCATATTTTATGCAATTAGTTTTAATCATGAACTTGTATAAATTTAAATATCACCACCCTCATTCTTTAATATATTATAGTCTAAAAGAATAAAAATGATGGAATTTAAATTTATAATTATTTGACCTTAAAACTTTAGTATTATGTTATATAATTATCTAAATCTGAAAAATTAAATTATTAAGTGAAGCTATAATATATAATATATATTATTGTTTTTTAATAATTATGATCATAGCATTGAATATATTTTGTACTTAAAAAATTTTCTATCTCCAACCTTGATGCTTAACTTGATGCTTGATTAAGATATGTTTGATTTACATAATGACTATAAATGATGAATATATTTTGTACTTAAAAATTACCTATCTTCAATTTAAGTGAAAACTAATACATAGGTTAGGAGATAAAAATCCATCACCATTTGATCTCCATTATCATCCCTTAAAAGATTTTTAGAATTTAGTATGTGAATCCTATAAAGTCAGCATGTTGTTAAAAATGTATGTATATACATATAAAAATTAGCTTAAACTTTAAAATTAGCATCCATAAAGTTTTCTAAAATTTCCATGAATACACCTTTAAGATCAATTGAGAGAAAATTTAGTTTTGTTAAGGGTGTTTTAAAAAACTAATTTATTAGTAATATTTGTATTATTTTGACTCAACTTAACTTGTTAAATTTAGATTATGTGAATATTATAGATGATAATACGATAAAAAAACAAGAAGAAAGAAATGAATATCATAAATCTGCTAGTAGGTCAAGATTTTCTTAAACTTAATCAACTTAATCGAATCTATATATCTTATACAACCCACTTGGTATAAATATTCTCTTTCTTTCTTTCTCTATCTTTATTTTTCTCTCTTTTGTTGTTCTCTTATCTCCATTTGAATCCCTATACCCTGAACCTAAGAGTCAACCTTCTTTGACTACCATTTTAACAAACTAAAGCCATTACACCCTTTCTCTCATCATTAGAATGTTTGTTTTTAATGGTTTGATATGTTTTTTAAAGTATTTTTTTATCCAAAAATACATTAAAGTAATTTTTTAAATATGTTTTTATGATTTTAATGCCTTAATATTAAAAATAAAAAAATTATTATTTTAACATATATTTTATTAAAGATACATTATACTGCACTACCAAATATACCATTATACTAAAAGGAGAATATAACATCAAGCTATCCATAAAAGATGAAGGGATCCTAATTTCTACATTGTAAATCATAAAAGCTCAAATCATCCTTGAAAACAATGTCAAGGAATGGTAAATTTTGTGTTTTAAAAATATAATTTATTTGAAAATACTTCAAAATGATTTTTTTAGATTTTTTTATATTAACATATCAAAATCATAAAGTAATATTAAATTGATATTTTTTTAGTGTTTTTTGATGATTTGGATGTGTTGTTATCAAAAAAACTAAAAAAATATTTTGATATATTTTCAAGTGAAAAACACTTTTGAAAAGTATATTGCACTATAATATCAAATACATACTTAGAATCATACTCAATCTCGATGTTAAGCAAATGATATTTATGTTCTTGTCTAAACCTAGTTGAGATTAAGGTGAAATTTTATCTTGCACTTCATAGCAAAGCATTCTTCATACATTCATCAATATATCATTCTATCAATTAAAAACTTCTCACTATTTTGTTTCTCCATCTTTTTTTTTTTTATTTAGTGGTTAAAAGAATAATGATTAATACTCTTGTCTAAGGATGTCAATAGAGGTTTCTAGAGAGGAGGAAGTACCATCCACCTTTCTCCACCTCCATAAAGATCTTTTACTCTCCATATCCACCTTTATTTTAACAAAAGGCAATTGTTGATTTTTTATACCAATGTCTATATTCACACAGTTTTTTTTTGTGATCAATTTAGTAAAATGTATGGTTCATAGAAAAAATGAACTTAATTCAAAATTTAAAGAAAAAACTACACAAATCATTTAAGATATATATATATATATATATATTAAAAAATTAAGCATGACGAATTACACACACATATGGGTTGGGGTCAGAGAACACCTTGCTTACTTCTATACCTATATAAATTGAATATTTATATGTCCTAACTCTGTTATTGTAAAGATAAAAATCCCTTCATAACCTTATCTATTATGAAACTCCATAGAAGCAAGTACAATTATAATATCTTTTCTTTTATCCCAATTATGGAGTAGTTAACAATGCTTAACTTCTATAATTTATTGTTATTGTTAATATTATTTAGGCTAACATCAATAGTTATTATTACTATACTATGATATTAGTAATTTCTTTTATTTTTTTAGTTTTGGTTAATGTTTAAATTGATCCTAAATTATATTTAGTATGAAAAAAATAATGATAATAATAATGATAATGATAGTGATAATGATTATGATATACTAAAGCACAATTATTAAAAAGAAATGATAGAATCTTTGGTTTATCACCAGAGAATAAGTTAAGATTTTAATTTCATCTATGCCAGGAAGATTTCAATTTTATCTATACCAGAAGGAGGTGGTCATTTCAATTGTTCTTATCGATAAAGTTTTCTAGTGAGTGGGACAAGGAATTGTTGGTTTTTTCATGAAGATAATCTTAGCATATTATCAAATTTGACAAACTAACGCAGTTAAAAAAGATTTGAAGTAATTGCACAGCTTGACCATGTTAAGCTTAAGATGTGTGACTTTTACTAGATGTCACTATTTCTAAGCGCAACATGATTAAACTCTATTCTTTTACCTAAACCAGTTGACCGGTTGGATCTAGTTGTATTAATCGGTCTATCGTTTTACACAAAAATTATAATTTTATGAATTTTTTCTTTCAAATATGTTTTATGAGTCAAAATATATATCTTTATCCAACTTGTTGACTAAAAAATAAACTCCAATCAAAATCTCAAAAAATTATTATTCACACAATAATAGATAATTTTGAGCAATCACGTGTGAATCTGTCATAACTATATAAGGATCTGTCTTAAATAGGTTATGTTGATGTCCTATCATATGTATTTATGGACTAAGGGGATAGATCTAGGCTCAATAAGAGGTCTGGTTGCGCCAAATTAGAATAACAATTTAAAAAGTTCATAACTTTTGATCTGATTTTTGGATCATGCTCATATTTTTACTAGATGTCCTAAAGGTTGTTTTCCTATAGTAGCATAACATCGCTATGTGGATCGTCGGATTTTTAGATATAAAAAATATCATTGAGACCCATCTAGTTTTGACCATTTTGATAGTTTCTTTGTTATTTTCAAAACTGGTGTACCGGTTAAGCAAAAAAACCACACTATTTGACCATATCGTGCTTTAGAAGTGTGAAATGTCATTATTTCTAAGCGCTTGTCGCACATTTGAATAATTATATTTAGTAAAAATTATGTTTTTAAAGCGCCACATGATCAAATTGTGTTATTTCACCAAATCTTTGAAGTTATGTCAATTCAATAATCTTTTTTATTTACTAAGTTAATTGCACAATTTATCTTGTTTAAGAAAAAGTATAAATAATTGCTAAATTAGAGTACAAAAGCACCCTTGCATACATTAAGGGATTCTTATCTTTATTATATGATGGTCAGCCTTTTTCAATGATCACTTTCAAATTACACCACAATTGTTGTATAGGACCACTTTAGTGCCCATCATCTATTTATAGATTTACAATTCCTCGTGCTAAAAGGAAATAAGGTGATCCAACTATTTGCTCTTAAAAATTTATTTGTATATAAGAGGTTGTACAAAAGCCACATAAAAAAAATCCGTTCTTATTCAAATTCATGGCCAGCAAATAACTAAGTTTTAAGAAAGAACAATCTCATGTCGAGTGTATTAAATGTACAAGTTTACAATTTAGTCCTTAAACTTTATTTCTCTTTAATCGCATCTTTTTATGTCCAAATTCATGGCTAATTTATCAAGAATTATAAAGGAGAGATAAAATTAAAATAACTGAAGTGTGTGTATATATTTTTTTTACTATCTTAAGCAATGTGATTATTTTATAGTTGAATTGATGACTGCTCTAGCAAATTCTTTTGTTGCTGTTCAAAAATTTAAAAATAAGTTAGATTAGGTAATACATTAGTAAGGTGTATTTTCAATGAAAGTATAAAATATATATATAGTCTTGATTGCTTCACCAGTAGCCTATCAACTCAACATTGCAAACCGAGAAGTCTACATTATCATGAATAACAATTAATAAGTATGGTTTAGGGATGTTCATGCATCCTTAATAATGGATCAAATGAAATCAATAATGGAACTCTTTACTCCAAAACATATAAGGTATTTGAGAAAAGAAGCTCATTATTAGCTTTGAACACCAATTTTCATACAACTATTCAAAGTAGTTTTTAAAGGGTAATTGTGATTATTAACACCATTAAAAATATTATCACCCAAATAACACATATATAATTTTTTTAGTGACACAACATAGTGTGATACTTGTCGTGATTGAGAACCACAACATTTAATGTTGTCACAAGTGAAAAAGACAACATTTCTATGATATCATTAAATTAATTGGCACAAATTACAATGAAAGCTTCGATTATGACATTACCAATAACATTAGAAAAACCTTGGCGATAAGAATTCAATGACAAAAAAGAAGGTCACCAACGATGATCGAAGTGGTCCAGATTCTTTATCAATAGACAAATAAGCAATTAAATGAGAAAAGAGAAGGTAGAGAAAAATTAAAGAAATAAATAGACTTTGAAAGCACACTGAAGCTTCCATTATGATATCATCGATACCATCATAAAGATCTTAACGAGAAAAATACAACAATATTAAAGTAGGTCGCCGACGATGATTGGAGTAAGTCATACTCTCCATGTAAAGACAAATGAGTAATTACAATGAAAAAGATAAAAGAGATAAAAAGAAAAAGGAAAAAGAAAGAGGAAGAGATATTAGAGACACATCGAAGCTCCCATCATAACACCACCTGTATCTTAAAAAAATTTTCGGCAAGATAAATTCAGCGATACTAAAAAAGATCATCAATGGTGACACGAGTGGGCAATATGCATTGTTCAAAGGCAAGTGAGCCCTAAGTGACCCCGACACGACTTAGGCCCAACCCGATCAAAACTCAATCATTAACAAGTCAAACTCTTTTTTTTTAATAATTTCTTTTGTTCAAAACAACATTGTTTTGATTCTTTATTTTTAAAAAAGTACTACTCGAATTGACCATGTCAACCCATAACTCAGTGTAACCTTCTCGATCTATAACTCGAGCCTTTTCCTAGATTAACTTTTAAGTTTGATTTTAAAACTATAACTATAATTTTTTTTGAAATAATTAAATGGTAATAACAAAATTCAAACCTCTTTAAATATAATATTATACTCTTAAACTAAAAAACTTGGGTCATACACACCTGTTTCATTATTCATATGAATAATAAAGAAAGTTCTTCTTCTTATTTTTTCTTTTTAATATTTATTTTGATATTATTTTTTTCCTCATAATTTCATCTTTAGTCTTTTTTAACTGGTGTTCCAAGTTATTTTTGAGCCAACTAAGTCAACTAGATTACGTCAAGATAAATCTCACATATTTAATTTTAAACTCAGGCTAAGCAAGGAGTCAACTCGAGAGGGTTTCTGTTTTTTGCTTCCAATTCATACTCAAACTTTTTTTAACCAAGGTCCATGTTGTTTTTAGATTGAGCAAGTCAATTGAGTCATGTTAGGGGAAATCCCACACATTTAATTTAATTTTAGATTAGTTAAGAAGTTGTGTCGAAGTTTTTTTCTTTAAATTTTATTTTGTTTTTTAATTTCACCATCATAATGTTTTAATAGTTATCCAAGTTGTTTTTGAATAAGTTATTTTAAATGAATTAGGTAAAAAGTCATGTTAAGAAATTTTAAAATTAACTTTTTAGGTAAAATTTAATAACAATGCCAACTAATTCTCTACTATCTAAATTTTTTTTTGTTACTTTTAATTTTTTATCCTACAGTGCGTGCTTATAAACCAAAAATCCTTTAAAGGTGTCAGTGGACAATTCCATCAATCGTTTGCAGCCCAAATGACCCAATTTACGCACCCAAAACAATATTACAGCCTTAAAGTTAGGCCCGAAGGTCATATTCTCTCAGGTCCTGCCCACAAAAACGCCAGGTGCCAAGTTTTCTTTCTCTGTGAACGTGTCGTTCTCCTATTGGACCCATATTCCCAAAGCCCTCCAAAATTCAAAAA
The DNA here is from genome assembly GCF_000495115.2 of Populus euphratica. Lineage (NCBI taxonomy): Eukaryota > Viridiplantae > Streptophyta > Magnoliopsida > Malpighiales > Salicaceae > Populus > Populus euphratica. Next base: position 8,936 of record NW_011502641.1, read on the forward strand.
TCCATTTCAGTCAATTCACTAATCCCTACGAAAATTTCCCAAAAACAAAACCAAGCGGTTAAGAGAATCTCCACTGTCATTTCACTTCCAATCCAACGGCCAGAGATCTCAATCCGCGTACTCCACTATCATTGGCCCACCTCATTTTCCCTTCTCCTATATAAACCCCAGGCACCCGTTTATTGCTTCACAATTATTCTCCGTCCTCGCGTTCGCCCTTTCCAAAAAGAAGGGTCGCTTCTCTCTCCACGGTTAGTTTCGAATTCTTGTCTGACAAGAATCAATCAATGGCTGGTAGAGGCAAGACTCTAGGATCTGGAGCCTCAAAGAAGGCTACTTCAAGGAGTAGCAAGGCTGGTTTGCAATTTCCAGTGGGTCGTATTGCTAGGTTCTTGAAGGCCGGCAAGTATGCTGAGCGTGTTGGTGCCGGCGCTCCTGTTTACCTTGCTGCTGTTCTTGAATATCTAGCTGCCGAGGTAATAACGCCTTTATTTCTTTCTTCAATTTTGTGTCTTTGAAGTGTTTTGGCGATGGTTTTGTGTGATTCCAGTTCGTGAATCTAGGGTTCTTTAATTTGGGTGATTTTTCTTGGAATTAGCTTGTTTTCTTTGGGGATTATGGTGTTAATTGTGTTTTTGAAGGGGTGGCAACGGTCACACTTGTGACCTTGTTATCGATTTTTCAGAATCTAGGGTTTGAACTTGTTCCCGAGTCTAATTTGGGTTTTCAAGCTTTAATTAAATATTTTTCTAATTTTTAAAATTTAGTTCAAGTTTGAGTACTGGATTGTGTTAATTTTTCAATGAATTTGGGGTTCAAAATTTTATGAATCTGAACTTCCAGTTTTGAATCCAAAATTAGGTCATGATTAATTAATCTTTTTATTTTTTTTATTTATAAATTGGTTTTATGTTTGATGGGTTTTTTCTATGTTGTCTTTGCTTTCAGGTTCTTGAATTGGCTGGAAATGCAGCAAGAGACAACAAGAAGACCCGTATTGTGCCACGCCACATCCAGCTAGCAGTTAGGAATGATGAGGAACTCAGCAAGCTTCTTGGTGATGTTACAATTGCCAATGGGGGTGTCATGCCCAACATTCACAACCTTCTCCTCCCAAAGAAGTCTGGTGGCTCCTCTAAGGCCCCTGCTGATGATGACAGTTAGATTTGAAGGAAGAGATTTAAAGCAATATATTTCTGTTACTGTGATTTCACTATGATATCAAGTCTTTTAGTTTAATATTTTTTTTTCAGTTTTTAGGATTTGGAGGTCTGCGTTCAGGCAAGGGTAGTTTTAGTAGTTAGTGCTGTGAATATAAATTGATCTTCTTTGTGCTCCTGTAACGTTGAATTTTTTTTTTTCTTTCCCGTAATGATAATTATTGCACGATTTGAATTTCATCCAGGTGGCCTCTTCCCTGCTTGGTTATTATTGATTGCTTCTTCGTAGCTTATTGTTTTGATAGTAGTTGAATGAGATGCGTGGAAGTGGGCAATGGTGTTTTGATTGATATTTGGAAGGCATAAACATAAGAAGACTCTAATTGTTTAGATTCATATCATTTTCTTCTATTTTAACTTCTTTTAAACTTGTACAACTTGTATCTGGTGATTTTGAGCAGAATGTGGAGGGTTGGAAGGGTAGAGGGGTGATTTGGATATTAGGAATGGACTGCGTTTCTGTTTCTGGGAATAGATCTGCCATGATTAGAATTATTTAAGGTCAGCAGTTGTAAGCTTGCTCACTTGTTGAATTGATCTGCCATGATTAGAATTATTTAAGGTCAGCAATTCAACAAGTGAGCAAGCTTACAACAAGTTGTAAAAAATTATAAACCTAAATGTTAAGTTATTTTTACTTAAAAACATTTTAAAAATTTCATAAAAATCACCATAACAATTGAATAGAATATTCATATCCCCTGTATTCTTTAATTTTGAATCCATTGCTTTGATTCACATTCATTTCTTTTTTTAATTCTTTTCTTGATAAATTTTAGGCTTTCCTTGTCAATAAATTCACATTTTTTTTTTGTTTCAAACTACAAACTTTTACAATAACCAATTTTTGTACTCGCGCAAAACCTAATTATTTGTAATCTTTACCAAAATCGATGAAGATTAAAATATTAGGATTTTTTAAACTGTAATTTTTTTTAAAGGGTTTTTTGAAAAAAAACATAACTAATTCAAGAAAAAAAAGATGGGATTTCAATAGCATGTAAAGAGAGAAATCAATTAAAAACATTAGATTTTGATTTTGATTTAAGTTTACGTCATCAGAAGAGAGAGATTATGACTTGAAGAGAGAATTTTTAATTTGTTTTTTGTTTGAGCTTCTAATATATTATATATTTTAGCTTTTTGTTCAATTTAAAATTTTAGCTTAGTTTTTGGTCTAATTTAAAAGTTTATGTTGATCTAAAATATCAGCTGTAATTTTTAAATTATAATAAGTTAAAAAAAAATCAAATCACATGATGTTAAAGGCGATTTCCCCTCTTTCCAAATTAATAGAATATAAAGAACTTAATGGCACTCAAATTATTGAAATAAACTAAGTTAAATTGCTAAATCATTTTTTTTAAAAACAAAACAACTCCTTAGCATGAATAATTGACAAATTGGATTTTATGAATGACTAAAACTCCTTTTCTCCTCTAATACAGAAAGTGAGTGGAAACAAAAGTTAATCTAATTTTTTTAGAAAAAACTATCCATAATATTGTGTAATTTAGTTCATTTATACACTTTTTTATCGTGTTTTAGAAATTTATTGTATACAACCTGAACTTTATAATATGTGAAAATTTTACATTCTAAAAAAATCAACAAAATATATCTGATTATTTAAAATATTATCATTAATTTCGATTTAATAACTAAAGTACTTTTATATTAAATATTATAACTTTGCCTTTAGATTAAAAAAAGCTCTAGCCACCACCTCCTTTTTTTTTTTTTTTATATATATATTGCTTTGAATCTTTCTAGGAATAGATTTTAGTGTTAAGTTTCAATTTGAAACCGTATATTTTCTTAAAGAATCAAAGAATTCTAAGGGGAAAAAATCCAAGAAATTGATTTTCAAAAAAGATTAGCAATCAAGAAAAAACTAGATCTTAAACTTGCTCATTGACACAATAATATAATCCATCATTCTTCTAGTTGGATTTCATCATTGCTACACATTCAACATGCAAAAAAATAAGGAAGATGGTAACTTTTCTCGTCCATACATCAATTGTGTATAAAGTTTAGGCAAGAATTTCATTTTATAATCTAAAATTCTCTTAGGCCTCATATTCATATTAGCATGACAGAAACATATATGATTAAAACCACTTAAGATGGTGATTTTTTTGTCTCTATAACTACATAACCACCAAAACTATTCACAAAAATATTATATATCATCTATTTGACAATACCATTCACAAAAGTATTATAATATATCACCATATTTGGAATAAACTCATGTTCTATAAGGAACACCTTAATCTTCTCTATCTTTTTAACTTTCCTTTCTTTATATAATTCATTTAACAAAACACTACCTGTGTGGTTATTAATAAACTTTAATAAACCATAAAAAATATGTTGTAATTAAACCCATTAGGCATGTGTAAAATGGACCAAGCTAAAAGATTCTAGGAATTTTTTTTTTATTGATGTATAGAGAGAGAAATAATGTTAATTAGAAGGTGAAAAAATGTAGGAGAATAACCTTCCTTAGCAAAACATAAAGGGTTTTTTAATGATTTGCAATATTATTAAAAAACTAACAAATAGCAATGAAAAGGCAAATGGATAATATTCCATTGCTAATTTTCAATGGAAATAACAACAAAGAATTTCTATAGGGAGTTTTTGATAATTTTCTATGAATTATTAATGGAGTATAAAAAATAAAAAAAATCATTAAAAATGCCATCAACAATTCTGTTGGAAAGTTAACATGTCATTATTTATCGATGTAATTGTGGATGTAATTATTTCATTGAAAAATATAAATAAGTTATAACCAATAGCCCTCCCATTTCTTTTCTTCTTCCTTTTGCAAAAACAAATATAAAAATATCAGTAGCCTTTTAGTTTCTTATACATCCAGCCACCCTAACCTATCAATGACAATATAAATCTATAAGTAATGTGTATATTCATTGTTGAATTTTTTTAATAAAGTCTCAATACATAAAATAAATAAACTCACCTTTTTTTGTATCCCATTTATATTTTAGGTCAATTTATTGAATTGTTTTATAGTATTTGTAGTTTGCTTGTATATTCAAGTGTTTTTCAACTTTTTCATAAAGAAATTTATTGTATTAATGTATGATTTGTATATTAAGATTTTTTTACAGATTTAGGGGAAATTAAATGTTTTTGGTCATTAGGTGAAATTGAGTTCAATTTTATAACTTATATGTGTTATAATTGAAGAAATGATGAGTTATTTTAACGAGTACTAATAATATTTTATCAATTTTATTGTTAAGTTCCACCATAAAGATATTGCAATGATATATCTAATTAAAAAAAAAAAGGTTTGTTGAGAAATATTTATCTTGGGTAGTACATGGAGAAACATGGGTTTGCAAATAAAAATAGTAATTCTTATAGGAGTATGATGATGAATGCAATGAGAATGAATCGGGATTATTCAAGTGAAGTCTCATATAACATCCCTTCAAATGAAGAACCAAATATAAATGCAACTAGATTTTTCAAACTTTTGAAAGATTTTGATGAACCATTATAGGATGAGTGCATAACTCATAACAAATTATTGATTATTGCACAAGTTTTACCATCAATTCAAGTTATGAATTGAGAGAGTTTGATTATGATATCATTATTGAATGGGTTAAAAGCATGTTTCTTAAAGATAATATGTTGAAATATAACTCTTATATTATAAAATCTATGATGAAACCTTTAGATTTTTTTACAGATTTAGGGGAAATTAAATGTTTTTGGTCATTAGGTGAAATTGAGTTCAATTTTATAACTTATATGTGTTATAATTGAAGAAATGATGAGTTATTTTAACGAGTACTAATAATATTTTATCAATTTTATTGTTAAGTTCCACCATAAAGATATTGCAATGATATATCTAATTAAAAAAAAAAAGGTTTGTTGAGAAATATTTATCTTGGGTAGTACATGGAGAAACATGGGTTTGCAAATAAAAATAGTAATTCTTATAGGAGTATGATGATGAATGCAATGAGAATGAATCGGGATTATTCAAGTGAAGTCTTATATAACATCCCTTCAAATGAAGAACCAAATATAAATGCAACTAGATTTTTCAAACTTTTGAAAGATTTTGATGAACCATTATAGGATGAGTGCATAACTCATAACAAATTATTGATTATTGCACAAGTTTTACCATCAATTCAAGTTATGAATTGAGAGAGTTTGATTATGATATCATTATTGAATGGGTTAAAAGCATGTTTCTTAAAGATAATATGTTGAAATATAACTCTTATATTATAAAATCTATGATGAAACCTTTTGAACTAGGATACCAAAAAATTAATATGTTTTTAAATTTCTACATGTATTACAATGAATATACAGATTTTACCCAGTGCAAAACTTGTTAGCATACTCTGTATAAACCTAATAGTTGTAGAAGAAAAAAACTTGTCTCATATAAAAAATTGAGATACTTTCGAATCACTTCTATGATGTAAAAGTTATTTATATCTCTAAATATTGTTGAGCATATGACACGATACCATTTACATGATATGATAAGTGGAGTTATGATGCACCTTTTCAATGATGAAGCTCAGAATCATGATTCACCTTTCTAATGGTGAAGTTTGGAAACAGTTTAATAGGGTGTATCCTTAGTTTTCAATGGAACCACAAAACATACATTTTGACTTATGTACATATTAATTTAATCTATTTGGATTCTTTGTTACACCCTATTTTTGTTGACCGGTCATAATAACAGTTTACAACTTACTCCCAATGACGTGTATGAAATCGAAACATGTTCTTGTATGTGGTCATACCAGGTTCTTACAATCTATGTAGGAATATATGTGTTTGTTTTTAACCGTTGATTAATGAGTTGAATAAGTTATGGTTAATCGAGAATTTGACATATGATGTCTAAAAAAAAAAAATTAGATGAAGACAATATTGATATGGATTATATATGATTTTTCTATCTATGAGATGATTTCACATTGGAGCTCACATGAAAAATTAGTTTGTCCACATTGTATAAAAAATAATAAGACCTTTATCTTAATGAATAGTGGTAAAGTTTTTTTTTTTTTTTTTTTATTATTATCATCACTGGAGGTTCTTTCCAAGTCATCATCGATGTATAAATAACATAAAAGACTTCTTGAAATATATAGCTGGAAGGGATGTTGAATAGTTGATGTTGTCAGGTGAAGAATTGTATGATGTAGTTTTACCATATAAAAGCATTGTATTTGGTTTTTATTTTGATAAGCAGAAGTTTCATGTTTTTTATATGACCTATGATCAGGTAAAGTAGAGTATATTCTGGGATATTGTTATTGGAAGGCTAATGTTATTTGTATAATTTGGAAGTCATGTATATTAAAAAGAATATGTTTGACAATATTTTTAACACAATCATGAATGTGAAAAGGGAAAACAAATAACAATATAAATGTTATAATATATCTAGCTTTGGAATATGAAATTTTTTAATGATGGATTATGTGTCACAAAGCCAAAAGCTATATTCATCTTAGATAAAAATACATAGTTTCTTCTTTACAAATGACTGAAGAGCCTGTGATTTGTTAATGAATATACTTAAAAAATTATCTAGATTAATGAATTTAGAAGAATATAAATTATATAAAATAAAGAGTCATGAATTTCTTAATGATGGATTATGTGTTATAAAGCTAGAAGCATATTCACGTTAGATAAAAACACACAGTTTCTTTTTTACAAATGATTGAAGAATATGTGATTTGCTGATGAATGTGCTTCAGGAATTATCTAGATTGGTGAATTTAGAAGAATACAAATTGTATGAAATAAATAATCATGACTGTTATATATTTATGCAAACATTCATTCAAATTGCTTATAGGGATTTATTGTTATAACAAATATGAGATGCATGTATTGATAGAGATTAGCTAGTTTTTTTAAAGATATTTGTTTAAGCAATTCATATACTTAATTATTTTCTCTTATATTCTTATGCAGACTCAATTCAATAATTTTTTTAGATAACACCATCAATTATTGTTATTCCAAAATCCAAATGCTACCAAAGCTTAAATTTTTGAATTACAAGATCAAAAATTTACCATATGGTTTAAAACATATATAAGTATTTAATAATTCATAACTCCTAAAAATAGATTTACTTATGTTTTTTATTTAACTGCTAATGATTGTTAACCTTAACTAAGCTTTCAATAAAGGAGATAATGCTTGTAGATTGAAATTTCAATCACTAGATCCTAAAAAAAGGTTCATTGTTATAATGAGTATTTCATCAATGAATATGTCTTTCATATTGAAGAGTATGATGAGGGTAGAAAAACATATAATAGTGAAGTTTTTATAAATGATTCAATTTTCAATGAGTTTAAAGTTGTTTATTATAGAAAGTTATAAGAGGTTATTGGATTATGATATAACAGTTTGCAAGATATATTGGTTTTATTCAAATATTATTGGTATGATATTAATAGAGAAATTAGAGTAAATCCTATCATGGTATGGTCGAAATACATAAAAGAAATAGATTTTGTAACTTTAATAATATTTTTGTTTTTGCAAAACAATATCAACAAGTGTTTTATAAATACATTCTTTTTTAGAAAGGATCATGATAAATGATATATTTCAAATGAAAGTGCTAGTTAATCTATATTAACTTGTTCTATTTGTTGAGTTTAAACATTTTAATTTTAATATCATTAAGAATATTTATATTTTCATTGGTATTTTGGTGATGTAAATTACTGATATAATGGAGTTTACACATCGATAGAATAATTTATAAGTATTTTTTAATTGTTTTTAGTGCAAGCATAATAAAGATATATTTCAAAATTTATAAGACATACATGAATATGCTTAACAATCACATAATTCTACCTATAGTTGCAAAGTCAGCGTGTTCCTAGTGCTCTTAAAAAAATTATTTATATAAATCACACATGCATCAAATAACTTGTTCAAAAATACCTAGTGGAAACAAAGAACAAAAATGCAACAGAAAGATAAAGAAAGAGAAGGAATCCCTTTCGAGGCCTTTAAACAAACATTTAAAGTGTAAGAAAGGAAAAAAAAAAAAACATTGGAAATTTACCAAAAGCTTAAACCATCACAATAATCCACGTATAACTCTGCAAATCAATATCACAAAATGCTCAGAACATGCAAAAAATGGAAAAATTCTAAGCAAGTTTTTCCACAATCCATGCAAAAAAAAAAACATCATGA
>NW_011502641.1:17448-18122 GCF_000495115.2 Populus euphratica
GAACAAATAAGAAAGGAGGGAGGGAAAATGAGAAAAATAGAAAAGAAAGAAAATAACGAGGGAGGAATGTAGAAGAAAAAACCAAGGAAAATAAAGAGGAAAAAGGAAAAATGAGAGAAAAAGAAGAAAATGACAAGGGAGGAGTGTAGAAAAAAAAGAAAAATGAAAAATTAGTTTGGTGGTGATATGAAGAAAAGAGAGAATAGTAAAGGAGAAAAAACACAACGTAGCATCCGAGAATTCTCTTATCTAACACAAAGAAAAGCTCAAGTGAAAAAGAAGAAGAAGTAGGTGTCAAAAAAATAACACAACAACTAGCAACATGTATAAAAAAAAGAGACCATGTTGAAACAAACTACTATACTATCATTTTCAGGTGAGTAATAAATATCTTTTATGTTTTAGTTTATTTGTTAATGTTAATTTTAAAAAATTAAAGACCATATTTAAAATTACAAGCATCTAAAAATGATAACAAATGACTATAGAAAAAAATATAGTTAGACTTAATTCTCTAAATCAATATTATGAAATCCAATTTGGCCAACTAAATCGACTCAATGACTCGTTAACTTGACTCTTGAACCAAATAGTATTTTTTTAGATAGTTTATATAGTTGATTTAGTTAAATTTAGATGGCTTTGTAGGTCAACCTGTTATATGACCTGATCAA
>NW_011502649.1:0-13195 GCF_000495115.2 Populus euphratica
AATAAATGCAATGTTTAACCATGTTGATGTCTTCATTGCCTTACCAGGTGACCTGAGCACATTGGAAGAGATAATTCATATTTTCTCTTGGGCTCAACTGCATATTCACCATAAACCCATAGGTCTGTTAAATGTTAATGGTTATTATGATAAGTTGTTGTCGTTTCTTGATCGTGCTATAGAACAGGAATTTCTAACATCTTTGGCATGACAAATCATAATCTCTACTGCTACTGCTGAATACTTGATTGACCAACTACAATCTTTCATTCCTGTAATTGATCCCTCCATGAGTCGCATAAATTAGTCATCTAAGGAAAGCCATAAAAAACTTAGATTGGATTTGATCTTCATTTGTGAATCTTTGTGTCTTTTGCGTTTATTATTATGTTTTGTTGTTTTTTATATTTGTTTAAGTGTGTTTCAGGTTTGTCAGTATTCATTATTTTAGGTGATGTCTTATATACTTTATCTTTCTACATTAGGACATCGAGTATAATGTCTCGTTTTGGTTAGGGGGGAGGGTAGTAGCTGAAAAAAATAATTAATTAACTAATTGTGTTTTATATTTATAAAGCATGTGCAAAATTGTTGTTACTAGGATGACAGAGTAAATGAGCTATTTTATTAAAGTGACTCTTGAGACGTATCTTAGTAACCATTCTTAACAAGGTCTGTCATAATACTTCTTAAAATATTCAGGTTAAAAAACCCTCGTATTATTATCACTTAATTCTGCTCATATCCCTATTTGAAACTTTATACTAGTGAAAGGTTATACTAGTGGTGTAACAATAAGTATAGTATAAACTTAACATGGACTTTAATGTTTGATACTAACATGTTTTATATTTTTTATCTTGCTCACTCTTTAATACTTTGCTTGTTAAATGACTAATCTTGATTTATATTGTATAACACTTGGTACAACAAATGCTTGGCACTTTCATAGCCCATACTGTATGGTATAACCGACACCTGAGCTATGAAAGGAACTTGATTTGTTGTTAACATAAGTTATAATCATGAATGCTTGATGAAATTTACAAGTATTAGCATTAATGGAATAAGATAACTAATATAATCATGTTAACAATTTATAATCTGATTGGAACCTCCTTTGTGTATGGTTTTCATTTGAGTAATAAGAGTTTATACTATACTTGTTTGACATACCATTAGTGGATCCTCTAACCTTGACATTTATTGTTATCATTATTTAATCCTTACGTTAATCTTCCATCTCAAATTTCTCATCAACTTCTTCTTCTCCTTCTTCTATTATTATTATTATTATTATTATTATTATAATTACTACTACTATTAGTATTATTATCATTATTATTGTTATTATTATTGTTACTATTGTTGTTGTCATTGTTGTTGTATTATTGTTATCTATAATTTATACAATTCACCTCCCTATAGTTTGACACGACTAAAAGATTAATATCTTCTCCCAAGTGCAGGAGTTTTGAAGTAATAAATTACCCAGCAAGACTAGGGTCGAACCACAAGGAGGTTAATTGTATAAATTATAAACAACAATAGTAACAACAACAACAACAACAACAATTATAATAATAATAGTAGTAGTAGTAGTAGTAGTAGTAGTAATAATAATAATAATAGTAATAGTAGTAGTAGTAGTAGTAGAAGAAGAAAAAAAAAAGAAGTTGATGAGAACTTTAAGAAGGAAGATTAACGTAAGGATTAAATAATGATAATAACAAATGTCAAGGTTAGAGGATCCACTAATGGTATGTCAAACAAGTATAGTATAAACTCTTATTATTCAATTGGAAACCACACACAAAGGAGGTTCCAATCAGATTACAAATTGTTAACATGATTACGTTAGTTATCTTATTCGATTAATGCTAATACTTATAAATCTCGTCAGACATTCATGATTATAACTTATGTTAACAACAAATCAAGTTCCTTTTATAGTTTAGATGTTGGTTATACCATACAGTATGGGTTATGAGAGTGCCAAGGGTTTTGTTGTACTAAGTGTTATACAACATAAATCTAGATTAGTCATTTAACAAGCAAAGTATTAAAGAATGAACAAGATAACAAACACAAGACATGTTAGTATCAAACATTAAAGTCTATATTAAGTTTACACTATACTTATTCTTACACCATTAGTGTAACCTTTTCACCTTGACATAATAAACTTAACTAAACATAATGAAAGAAAGAAAAATAAATAAACAAAACAACAACATAAATAAGATACGAGTTAACTAAGTAAAGGAAAGGAAATGAAAGGCATAAACTTGATATTAATGAAAGCAAAGCATAAACATTACAAAAAATACAAGGAGAGAAAGCAAGAGCATAATCTTGATCTGGAAACCAAGATGCCTAAATGCATGGCAAATGCCTCCTTTTATAGGTGAAAATTGGGAACTACTGATTTGATAACTAATTGATGAGTAGGTGACTAACTCTTGACTTGGTGATGATTCTTATCTTCTCTTGTCTACCCAAAACATCATTGATAACGTTAAAATTGGAACTAATTGAAACATGAAAGTTGTAGGAAATTGTCTCAGCTTTTTTGTGTAAAAAATTGAGGTTATTTGGACTTCTAGAACTCCATATATAGGCCAAACATTGAACAGTGCTCGGGCTAGAGGACAGATTCAGACTTCTTTGTTGTTGCTATAATTTGGACTTGAAAATAGCCTTTTTAAGTCTTGGGCTCCTATGAAAGTTGTATACCTATAACTTACCTTTCTATCAATATAAAGTAGACCTAAATCTGAAATATACAACTCTAGATATCACCTAATTACCAAACAGTGTTCCAGTTTGGACTACACCAGCATCTCTTTTCTAAGTGTGGCCATCTCTTTATCCTTTCAATTTCAATTCTTAAATTCATCAATCAATCCTTTCATTTATGTGATAGGCCTGTATTTAAAATAAACATTTGCCATAAATTAAAGATATCTTATATTATTAGATATGTTATTATAAAACATGCTTTAATTAATAAGTTATTGATACTTCAAGTGCAAAATGATGATATAAAATCTTGGTAAAAAATACACTTTTAAGTACTAATTATAGTTCAACCTCGGTCTTGCCGGGTTATTTATTACTTTGACACTTTTGCACTTGGGAGAAGACAACAATCTTTTGGTCATGTTATCTGCCAATTACCTACAATTTACTTCTTTTTACATCTTTTATCCAAAAGTACCTTCAAAACATAAAAAAAAAATATCATGGCATTTTACATATAAAACATGAACAAAACATTAAGTAGATATAGGTGAAACTATTGAATAATATGGTTAAAATTGAAGAACATAAAATTGATCTATAAAAGTGAAAGAGCCTTACTTGATCTTGGAGCTAGTGTGAATTTATTTCCATATTCAGTTTTTCAGAGTCTCAATCTAGGTGAGTTAAAACCAACTTCTATAACTCTTTTACTTGCCGATAGATCTATAAAAGTGCCTAGAGGAATAGTCGAAAATGTGTTAGTACAAGTGGATAAATTCAATTATCCTGTGGATTTTGTTGTCTTGGACACAGAACCTGTTGAGCATGTAATTCATTTCCTGTTATTTTAGGACGTCCATTTCTTGCAACTTCTAACGCATTGATTAATTGTAAGAATGGACTGATGAAGCTATCATTTGGAAACATGACATTGGAGATGAATATTTTCAACATTTGCAAGCAACCTAGAGATGATAATAATTTACAAGAAGTAGATCATATTGACGAATTAGTTTATAATCAACTTGAATCTACTTTAAGTAAAAATGAGTTGGATGAATATGAAGATTTGCAAATGATTTATTCTGAGGAAGAAGTCATGGATGAAAAATGCACCGAAAATGTTGATGCGGATCTTTTATCAAAAGTGACAACAAATTCAACATCTGACATCACACCAATTGATGATTACTTTCCTAACGAATCCTTACTTTCTTTTAGTCCAATGCCTTGGTATGATAAAAATATCAATTTTCTTGCTTGATGAGATTTGCCAGCTGATTGGAGTACCCAAAACAAAGAAAAGTTTTTGAACAAAGTGAAGAACTTTTATTGGGATGACCCTAACTTATTCAAATGTTGTCCTGATCAAATATTTAAAAGTTTCATTCCCGACAATGAGGTAAGTAGTGTCATTAAATTTTTTCATTCTGAAGCATGTAGAAGTTATTTCTCGTCAAAAAAGACAGCTGCAAAAATCTTTCAAAATGGATTTTATTGGCCCACCATGTTCAAGGACACGCATGCATTCTGCAAAACTTGTGAAAATTGTCAAAAAGTTGATACTGGTCAAAAAGTTTTGTTTTATAATTCTCAACTCTATGCATTCCCTAAAGAGCTAAGATTAAGATGGAGCAATCCTTATGGGGCCTGTGATATTGAGAATTCAATGAATGACAATGATTTTAAGGAAAATGGACATCGTTTGAAAGCTTACTTTGATAATTTTCCTAGAAAAAATGAATCAACTGGTTTGAATGATCTTGTAGATAAAGGTTGATTATTTTGTTTTTCTTACATTGTTTTTGTGTTTCTTTTTTAGTGATTTTTGCTAGTTTCTCTCACCCCGGTCAAATGGCGGACAACGGTACTCCGTGACTTAAGTCGGTTCTTTCAGTTTCCCACAATAACTGATATTGTCGGTTCTTTCAGTTTCCCATAATAACTGATATTTGTGTATATATTTATGCAATTCTTTGAATCTCTCTTCCAATTCTCATTTGAAAATGGACACTAATGTTGAAAAATTGAAAAAGTATTTTCCCGCTGTGCCTCAAAATGTGATTACAAAAATTTACCGTACTAGATGTGCAAGATTGAGATTGTTAATGAATCATGGAATTCCTGAAGATATTCGCTGGTTGATTGAAGCAAAGGTCCGATTATCAGGTGAGTCCTCTAACTTCTTCATTTCACACATGCCTGGAACAGGTAAAAGCACTTTTGCAAAGAAACGTCATGCAAAACGACTAGAAGTCTGCCATCGATGTGCTAGATGGACTTGTAATACACAATGTCGTTCTTTAGGAATGGTATCTATAAACCGTGAAGATAAAATACAATTCATTAAGGATGGCCTGAGTAAGGAGTCTTTAGATAATCTTCTATGGACTCTTGAGACGCATCCTAGTGGAGATGTGCATCGTGTAATTCATGATTTATGGCCACTATTTCATAAAGAACATGATCGACTTAGTCTTGGGAATCTGACTAAAAAAGACCCTGTTTCCCAGTTTTTAAGAAAACTGGATGCGAAGCCTATCCTCGATCCATAGAGGGCGTTTAAGCCGTTCTTGGACGTAAAACTAAGGAAAGATGTAAGCCACAATCACAACTACCTGTACATGCACATGCTTTTTCAAAAATAAATAAATAAATAAATAAAGAGAGAAAGAGAGTGTGTGAGACTCCAGCTGGCCTACATATAGGTGTTATGATTGCCTTTCTAATTTCTCATCTATAAAACCCTCTCTTCCTTCCTTTCATTTCTACTCAACCCATACATTCAACAAATACAGAAGTGTGTAGAAATGGCAAGTTCCTCGAGTCATCATATAAGAAATGTTTGTGTTTTCGGTGGATCTAGTCGTGGGAAAGAAAAGGAGTTTTTAGAATCAGCAAACCATCTTGGTCAAGTGCTAGCTGAGAGAAAGATTCATTTAGTGTATGGGGGAGGCAGTCTTGGGTTAATGGGAGGTGTGTCAATAGCTGCATTTTTAGGAGGTGTCAATAGCTGAGGCAGTCTTGGGTTAATGGGAGGTGTGTCAATAGCTGTATTTTTAGGAGGTAGTCATGTTTTAGGGGTCGTATGATCCTTCATTCCTGTAATTGATCCTTCCATGAGTCGCATAAATTGGTCAACTAAGGAAATCCGTAAAAAGCTTAGATTGGATTTGAGCCTTCATTTGTGAATTTTTGTGTCTTTTAGTTTTATTATTGTGTTTTGTTATTTTTTATTTTTGTTTCAGTGTGTTTCAGGTTTGTCAGTGTTCGTTATTTTAGGTGATATCTTCTATAGATCTTTCTACCTTTAAACATTGAGGACAATGTCTCGTTTTGGTTGGGGGGAGAGGGTAGTAGTTGATAAAAAAAAAATTGTTTTTCATTTCATAAAGCATGTGCATAATTGTTGTTACTAGGATGGCAGAGTAAAGGAGCTCTTTTGTTAAAGTGACTTTTGAGACGCATCTTAGTAACCATTCTTAACAAGGTCTATTATAATACTTCTTGAAATATTCAGGTTTACAAACTCTCGCATTGTTATCACTTAATTCTGCTCATATACTTATTTAACATGTATTCTTAAACCTTAATTTACACACATACACTTTAACATATGATTGTGGGTTGCATATTGGATTATTACATTATTTATGTTCTTTTGTTAAAGGTAACAACTAAGGGAAATAGATTGTATATAATTAAAAGAGAAAAGAAAAAGAAATATAAAAAAAAGAGAAATGAAAAAAATGAAAAACATGTTAATAATAAAAATGTAGATAAGTTTGGTTTCGTGGCCTCCCTAACCTAAGCAATTAAGCCCGAATGGGTGTTTTAACACCTAATACCCTAAACTTAACTGACTTGGGAGTTATTGGCCCAACGCTTGTTACATGGGTTAATGAGAAAAGCTTAAGGGAATCAAACATTGCACTATCTACATATCAATATCTGCGACCCAAGTTACTAAGCTCGTAGGGGTGTCTTAACACCTAATGCCCTAAGACCAACTGGTCTGGGAGTCATTAGCCGAAAGCTCGTTACATGGCTTAAAGATGCATGGTGTTTTTAAATTAAATGTATATATATTTAAAAGAAAAAGAAAAAAAAAGAGAAAAAAATAATAATCTCAACCCAAGGAAGTTAACCTTAAACATTAGAACAAAAATTTTGTTTTCTTCCAAGAAAAGCCCTATAATTATATGTTGATACATTGAGCACAAAAGAAAGGTTTATGAATATCTTGTTAAGAGGTATTGAGCAGGTATATAAATTTAACGAGAGTTTGTTTATCTGGATAGATTAATGGAAGTTAAATGATGAATACCTTGCTTTGTGGAATTTGCAAATTGTTTTTCTATTTTAACGCTTTGATTACTAGGGACTAGTAATAAGCTGGTTGGGGGGGGTGATTAGTACTTAAAAGTGCATTTTTATCATGGTTTTATATCATCATTTTGCACTTGAAGTATCAATAACTCCTTAACTAAAGCATGTTTTATAATACCATATCTAATAATATAAGATACCTTTAATTTGTGGTAAATGTTGATTTTAAATGCAGGCCTATCACATAAATGAAAGGATTGATTGATGACTTTAAGAACTTAAATTGCAAGGGCAAAAAGATGACCAAAATTAGAAAAGAGATGTCGGTGCAATCCAAACCGGAACACTGTTCGGTAATTGGGTCATATCTGGAGCAATAGATCTCAGATTTAGGTCTACTTTATATGGATGGAAAGGGAAGACATAGGCCTACAACTTTCATATGGAGCCCAAGATCTAAAAAGGCCATTATCAAGTCCATATGGAGCGCAAGATCTAAAAATGCCATTTTCAAGTCCAAATCATTGCAACAACAAAGAAGCCCAAAGCTGTCCTCCAGCCCGAACACTGTTCAGTATTTTGGCCATATCTAGAGTTCTAGATGTCCAAATGAGCAGAATGTTTTACACAAGAAAGCTGAGATAATTGCCTATAACTTTTATGTTTTCAAGTGGCTTTAATTGTGACATTATCAATGACGTTTTGGGCAGACAAGAGAAGATAAGGATTGTCACCAAGTCAAGAGTTGGTTACCCACCCATCAATTAGTCATCAAATCAATAGTTCCTAATTTTGGCCTATAAAAGGAGGCATTTGCCATGTATTTAGGCATCTTGGTTTCCAGATCAAGATCATGCTCCTCCTTTCTCTCTTTGTATTTTTTGTATTGCTTATGCTTTGCTTTCATTAATATCAAGTTTATGCCTTTCATTTCCTTTCCTTTACTTAGTTAACTCTTATCTTATTTTTCATTTTCTTTATTATAATTATATAATCTTCTCCTCTTGTTTATCTATGTTTCTCTTATTCATCATGTTTAGCTAAATTTATTATGTTAAGGTGAAAAGGTTACACTAATAGTGTAAGAATAAGTATAGTATAAACTCAATATGGACTTTAATGTTTGATACTAACATGGTTTGTATTTATTATATTACTCACTCTTAATACCTTTCTTGTTAAATGGTTAATCTATATTTATGTTAAACACTCTTGGTACAATAAATACTTGACACTTTCACAGCCCAACTGTATGGTATAACTGATACCTGTGCTATAAAAAGAACTTAATTTGTTGTTAACATAAGTTATCACTATGAATACCTGGTAATATTTACATGTAATAGCATTACTCAAATAAGATAATTAATATAATCATGTTAATAAATTCTAATCCGATTGGAACCTTTTTTGTGTGTGGTTTCTAGTCGAATAATAAAAACAGTTTATATTATACTTATTTGAAATACCATTAGTGGATCCTCTAACTTTGACATTTCTTTTTATCATTTTTTAATCCTTTCAATATCACATCTCAAAGCTTTCTTCAACTCCTTTTCTATTATTATTTATTTCTTTATTTGTAGATTATACAGTTAATCTCCTTATGGTTCGACCCCGGTCTTGCCAAGTTATTTATTACTTTGACACTTCTACACTTGGGATAAGACATTAATTCTTTGATCATGTCAATAAAGGATACCCATGGCAACTCTAATTATGATAACAACCCACGTTAGCTATTAACATCAACAATATTGTCATATTTCTCTCCTTTATCATTATTGGAACCAACATCCCTTTCCTATACAGTCGAGAGTAAATTGAGAGGAAGCAAAAACCTTAATAAAGTAGATATTCCTCTACAGGTGTATGTTTGTTACATCAACAATAGAGAATTAAAAAGAGAGAAAGGCACTTCTAATCTACTAGGTGGGATGACTCAATAATGGTTGTGTGAGACCTCCACGTGCCAATAGTAGCGATGGCGTGTGACCTCTATACACTGACATTAGTGGGCACTATCATTGTTCTAAAAGGTTTCCAACTTTTTTCCATTAGTTTCAGTAGCTTCCAATTGATTCCTACCGTACCAACAACTTTGGAAGGCCTACTTCAAATCCTAAACATATTATTGTGGTTGATTCAGATTTGTATTTATGATGAAGTTGTTGAGGTTAGACAAACTTTTTGATTGGTTGTGTATGTGTATCAACACTTGAATATCTTGTATGTTTAATTTATCAACATGATGAGTTTTGTGGATGATTGTGTATTGTGAATGTATTCAATGTGTTTTCAAGTCTTATTAGTTTTTGCACATCAAGGCCGATTCCTTAAAAGTTTGTATCTTGCTTATGTTGGTTTTTTTATTCATTCATTTGTGTTATTTATACAGGAGGTTACTTCTACGTAAAAGGATGATGTTCACATTCACACATATATTTGCATTGAATTTTATAACTTATTCATAAAACTCATTAAGTATTTAACATACTTTAAAGGCTAATTAGGTTGACACACCCAAAACCTTCAAAAAATCAACTTTGTTTTCTTAAAAACTCAAAAAGAAAAAAAAAATGTTTTGCCATAACTAATGGTTATGGCATTAGTAACAAATAAATTGCATTTGGTCTCGAATAGAGATGTAAAAAACAAGGTATCTACAAAATCTTCTTTTTATGACATCATCTAAATAATAGTTATTTTGATCAAATAAAAGGTTAAATTATAATATTTCATTTAAAAATATGTGTGTGTGTGCGCGCGCGCGCATGCATTCCATATATTTTTAGAATTTAAAACAAGAAAAATATTTCTAATCTCTTAAATCCTTCCTAAGCAAATGTGCAATTACACTAGGAAGACATAGTCCATTACTTTATTTGAAGGTTATAAGAGGATTTTCCTAGGGAGATGACATCAATCCATTTGTTGATGGCATTGTCCTTCCCGTCCTTGGAGGTTGTACAAAAGCATTACAAACATCATGTATATCCATTCCAATACAAATATGCAATTACACTAGCGAGACCAAGTCTAAGATGTCCTTGGAAGGCTATATGTTGATTGTCCTAGGAAGATGACATTAATCCCTTTTATTGATGGCATTTTCCTTACCATCTTTGGAGGTTGTGCAAAATCACTAGCCGAGCTAATAACCATGTGGTTTATGGACTAGACCTATTCTAGCCTAACCCAGATGATTGGGTTGGGTCTCGTTCAAATCCAAAAAATAGGTTTGTTGGGCTATTAGTTGGCCTATCCGGACTGAGTTGGGTTGGACTTGTTTTGACTTGACCTAATTTATTTTTAATAATAATATAATAAAAAAATAAAAAAATAAAAAAATCCAAAAAAATTCAAGAGACATTTCAAAATATTGTGATTTTCTTGCATGTTTTTCCAATAATTTTGCATAATATCGGGTTGTATAGTTACATTGTAAGATATAGATTCGATATAAAAATACCTAGTTTTCTCCGAAACATTTCTTAAATTTTTAAAAAAAATTAAAAAAAAATCTCAATTTTTTTTAATTAATTTCCTTATAAAAAAACCAAAAATATTTTATTTTCGTACATATGGCCATATTCTAAAAGTTTTCTAAGCATACTTTTATAAAACAATAATGCATCTTTCTCATGTTTTAAAATATAAAAATGAATATTGTAGTTAGTTTATTATTATTTGTTAGGGCTTGACCAAAGTTTCAAAAATCATTTACCAATTATTTTGTTCATTTTACATTTAAAGCTATAGACTTTAATACTTGTAGGGGTGTAAAGCTACACAGTAGAGTATACCCTCAGGTATTAAAGATACAAAAAAATAAATGTGATGCTAAAATTTAGGCCTCGGAATAGTTAGGCTTTAACCCAATAAGATGAAAACTTTCTCACAAAGAGAGATCTATCTTGAACCTTAGACAAAACTAATGGATAGAAAAATAACCTAGAAAAAATAATCAAACAATAATTCAACTTATCTTAGGTAGGGTGCACTGGAGATGATGCATCTTTCTCTTGCACAACCAATCTTTTACCTAGACTCTCGCAAACCATTAGGTTTTCTAGTGACTATAACAATAGTTAGCGACTCCTAAACTCATAATCATAATTTTATGGTAATTCCCAAACCCCATTTTCAACACACATCTCACAAGAGGCAAACCCACCATGGCTCGATGCCCCGCGCACGCCCTTAGACACATACCAGAGAGATAATTGATCCCTTTTAAGAAAAATGTGCAATTACATTAGAGAGGCCAAATCCATCTAGTCCTTAAAAGATGATGGAAGGCTTGCCATGGGGAGATGACATCAAACTATATATTGATGATGTTGTCCTTCCTATCTTTAGATGTTGTGCAAAAGCACTAGCAATATCATGTTTATCTCTTCAAAGGTAAGTCATGCAATCACATCATTAGGGAGACAATTGATCCCTTATAAGGAAAATATACAATTGCACTAAGGAGACTAAATTTATCTCATCCTTAAAAGGTTATAAGGCAGTTGCCCTAGGGAGATGACATTAATCCCCTTTGTTGATGGCATTATCCTTTCCATCTTTGGAGGTTGCACAAAAGCATTATAAAGAACATGTTTATCCCTTTCAAGATAAGTTATGCAATCGTACTAGGGATATAATTGATCTTTTCTATGGAAAATATGCAATTTCACTAGAAAGACCGATTTCATCTTGTCCTTGAAATGTTATGGGGTGATTGCTCTATGAAGATGACATCAATCCTTTTTATTAATGGCATTATCCTTCCTATCTTTGGAGGTTTTACAAAAGCACTAAGAAGATCATGTTTATCCATTCTAAGATAAGTTATGCAATCGCATTAGGGAGATAATTGATCCCTTTAAAAGGAAATATGTAATTTCATTAGAAAAACCGAGTTCATCCCATCCTTGAAAAGTTGTGGGGTAATTAGCTACTTTTATTCCTCCTTTTAAGTCAGTTTAGCTTCTAAGGATTCTCTAGGGGAGATAGAAATCATTTTGAATCAATGAATAATTTATACATTATTGATTATAATATACTTTCAAATGATATGAGTTACATGCATAGGAAGATGTTTTCCCTTCCTATCCTAAAGGTTATAAGTGTTAGCCTTTACTATCCTTGGGATTTTGAATGGACCATCTCATTTTAAGACCAATTTACCTCTATTTTTTGTATTGTTGGTTACTTCCAACTTTCTTAACACTAAATCTCTAAGGTTAAAGATTTTCTTCTAAACCTTAGTGTTGTGATAACAGGCAGTTCTATGTTGGTAAGCCTCATTCCTAATAGCTACAGTCAAACGAGTTTCTTTTAGGAGATATAAATTGTTTTTTCAGCCTACATGGTTTCCTTCAGTTGTGTAATGGGCTACCCGATAACTTGAGCATTTGATTTTAGCTAGGATTATAGCCTTAGTTCCATAAGTGAGAAGAAAAGGATTTTTCCTATAGATTTCTTCTAGATGGTTCCTTAGACCCATGAAATCTTATTAGTAGCTCTATCTATTATAGCTTGGCCTGTACTATCTTCTTCTTGAGTCCATTGAGGAGTTGGCTTGGTTATTTGTTTAGGGGTGAGATATCAAGGAGAATCGAGGGTTGATATGATGTTTTTGATATTGCTTTTTTATTTTATGGTTGTTGAACTCTGTCTCATTATTAATGATTAATTCTAAATATGAAAATAATGTTTATACACCCAAAGGAAATGATTTTGATGAAGGTTATATCTTGCTAAGGCTTTTATTTTTTATCTATTTTGTGAAGTAGTCAACATCCACCAAGATAAACTAATTGTTTCCGATGGCTTTTGAGAAAGGGCTTCGTATGTCCATTTCCCACTGGGTGAATGGCCTTGAAAAAGATATAGTAGTTAACTCAGTGGAGGGTTGCTGATTAGTACTTAAAAGTGCATTTTTATCATGGTTTTATATCATCATTTTGCACTTGAAATATCAATAACTCCTTAACTAAAATATGTTTTATAATAATGTATCTAATAATATAAGATACCTATAATTTATGGTAAATATCTATTTTTAATGCAGGCCTATCACATAAATGAAAGGAGTGATTGATGAATTTAAGAATTGAAATTGAAAGGA
>NW_011502649.1:14184-18011 GCF_000495115.2 Populus euphratica
TTGTTGAACTGTGTCTCATTATTAATGATTAATTCTAAATATGAAAATAATGTTTATACACCCAAAGGAAATGATTTTGATGATGGTTATATCTTGCTAAGGCTTTTATTTTTTATCTATTTTGTGAAGTAGTCAACATCCACCAAGATAAACTAATTGTTTCCGATGGCTTTTGAGAAAGGGCTTCGTATGTCCATTTTCCACTGGGTGAATGGCCTTGAAAAAGATATAGTAGTTAACTCAGTGGAGGGTTGCCTCAAGACCGATATGAATTTCTAATATTGGTCACACTAGTTTACCAAATTGGTAAATCTTTGAGGATCATTGGCCAATAAAACCTTCCTCTGGTGACTAGGGTTGCAAGAGCTACAGAGTCGTTGTGTAAG
This sequence comes from Populus euphratica, assembly GCF_000495115.2. Classification (NCBI taxonomy): domain Eukaryota; kingdom Viridiplantae; phylum Streptophyta; class Magnoliopsida; order Malpighiales; family Salicaceae; genus Populus; species Populus euphratica. The sequence goes on from NW_011502649.1 coordinate 14,571, forward strand.
TTGCATACTCCTCCATGAATTTCCAATAAAACATAAGCATTTTCTACTAGGAGACAGATTTCGACAAAGAAGCTTGGAAAGACCGCTTGTATAACGTCCCATCAATTATGTAGTGTCTGGCTGCTTACTCAATTAGACAAATGACTTCGTTTCTATCTGAGGGCAATTCTTCTATATGCAGATTATCCTTGATAGGAGTTCTCCAGTCATCCTCTATGCCGACCGAGGCAATCATCGGCCCTTCCTCTATGCTTGATCAAAATTTGGTCGGCCTTTTTGTTTTTTTCTCTTGGAATTTGGTTGATCAAAATTTCCTTGCCCGCATCTTTCCCCGAGACCTGTGTTTGATTTTTTAGAGATACTTTGTCAAGGTAGGGTCTCTAGTTTAGAAAACCCCTTGGCATTGCCTTACTATTAACTGAGGATTATTGTGAATATGCAGGGGAAAGGCTTACAAAACCCAATCCTGTTAGGAGAGCTTCATAATCTGACACATTGTTGATGGTTGAGAACTCAAAATGAATGTTGTACTCCAGGACTTACGAGTACTACTCCTACACCATATTTAGCATTATGATTTGGAGGACTTGGAAATTGGGTTTTAATTTCCTGAAGGTAATCATCAGAGCTAAAACCACGTTTTCTACTTTCAAATATCTAGTCTCAACGTCAATGAGGGTTTGACTGGAATAGTAAACAGGACATTGTACGCTTTTGTTTTTTTCTCTAACTAGCACTGAATCGACTGCCTGATCGGAGACCCAAAGATAAAGGAACTAGCTTTCGTGCTTTCTTAGTTGTAATAAAATCTTAAAGGAGAAGAGGTGTATCTTGAGTTCTTTCAAAAGATTCCTGCATCTTGGGATTCTAACGTCCATTCAAAATTAGTGATGTTTTTTAAGATTTTCAAGAAAGGCAGGTTGCGTTTTCCCATCCTGGATATAAATTTGTTAAGGGTAGCTAGCCTTCCCATGAGATGCTGAACTTCTTTGATCTTATGGGGAGGAATCATATCTAAAATCGCTTGAATGTCCTCAGGGTTAGGCTATATCCTCGGAAGTAATTTATTTGTGGATGTAGTTATCTTAGAAATAAGGAACGTATTTTACTTCAAGCCAGCAAAACTCATTGACTTTTATACCACAGTTCATCATAAGGGCCGTATTGACACTTCAATTGTAGCAATCATCTATAAAACCTCTATCTGGAAAATGAATATGTCATTTTCTAATGTAGATAACAAAGCCGGTAAGCCTGTTTGGAATCTATTCGCAGTTTCTTAAACTAAATGATAAATAATGCTCCTGACTTCTATGAGATTCACAAATCTCATGTAAAAGAACCCATAAACGAATAATTAAGAGGCAAATAGTGCGAAGACCAGATGCAATTAGCTGGAAATAAAATTGAATTTGTGATACAAAGTATACGAGAAGTAGAATGCTAGTACAATAATGCTCCACTTAAAATGAAAATGAATTCACCTCTTCTCCTATAGGTAAATCAACCACTTCTCCTACTTGTGATTTAATTGCATTTTGCTTATTGCACTCACTTCTGTGGATGGAGGGGAAGAAAGAACAGCAATTAAAATCCCCGCCTGGAAATGTGTACCTGCATACTTTCAGCAAAACTCGATTCTTGGTATTGTATGCAACAACAATTCCTGGAAGCTGCAAATACATGGTCTCGGAATCTTGAACATAAGCAATAGGAGATATGTTGCGAGGCTCCCACTGATCACCAAGACTGAGAATATCCGGATCCTGTTCTGCCAAGTCTTCATGGTTGATAGTATATGCCAATGCCCACCTGAATTTTTCACGGTCACAGACGTTCTGTTGCGAGTAAACATTATGATCATCTTCCTTGAGAAGATTCCAAGAATGAACCCCATCAAAATCGGTATAAGTGTAGTGTACTCTCCCCTCAGATTCCCACAGACATCGCCTGTAAGTCATTGTCGATTGCCAAGACCAATCCTCAAAAACATTTGGCAGTTCAATTACTTCACAGTAATCATCCTCAACATGATAAACAAGCAACTGCCCGCTTATCTCCCAGTGGATTGCTCCATTGGAAAAAAGTGGGGTTGTGTTCAGCTCAGGAAACTCATTATCAGGTAATTCAACATTCAAAGACAAACTGAAAGGTCGATGATTTCTCCAAGCCCCAGTTTCAGAAGAGAAAACTTCCAATTCAATATCACCAGGAAGAGGGCCCAAACCATTCTCTTCATCTCTAGAAACATGTACAAGCACTACTTGATAATGCTTCCCATCAAAAGCGAGACCTGACCTGATAATCAGCCTGGCGATACAATGCTGTGGAAGAGTCACAGACTGCTTAGTCAAGGGATTGAACACAACATAGTTGAGCTGATTCTCCCCAGTACTAGACAATAAAAGCAAGCCCTCAGATGAAGAGATGATTTGTACATAACTGCCGGTGGTGAGACTCAGGGGATTGTTGATACTGATGCCTCCAGTTTCTTTATCAATGTCCAGAAAAATAAACTGAGATGACCCGTCTTCAAACTGATAATGGCTAAGTAGACCCTTTGCACCCATGTCAGAAATAATGATGGGATTTTCAGAACAATCCATCATCTGAGTCTCCATGTTTGCTAATGACAAGTAATCTTGCTAGTAATTGAGAACCAAGTTGAGCTCAGTGAAATAGCTTTATCTCTATCTGCCACCGGTCCCTCTAAAAAGGAAAGAAAAAGTAAATAAATAAAGACCTGTTAGAACTAAAATTCCGTTGACTTATCTCCCAAGCACTTTCAAGAAAATTCCAACCCAAATCGCAAGCAAAGAATATATTTCTTCACTGTAAATGCGCAGTTATACCACCTCGGGAATTTGCTGAGAAACGATGGAATGATACCGGTAAACGAAGTCAAAATTAAAGATTATCCTCTTTTTTGGATGTAAAAGCAAAGCATTATATAGCATAATTCATAACATGATTTCTTGCTACTCAAGCTGGTTAACGCATGAACAGGAGTAGTAAAGTAACATCACTAGGCATTCAAACAGTATAAGATACCTAGCAGAGTGGCGAATCCAATGCGAAAGCATCAGCGAGTACAATATTTTCTGAGAACAATTAGTAAACTTCGAACCCTTAACACTTCGGGTTTTTGGTAGATTGAATATGATTAATGATAAATACCTCACTACCCCACTGATAGATTGTATGAATGTCCTTGAAGTGTCTCGAAATCACTATTACTGCCAACGATTTCTTGAATTTCAATACGCACCTGAAAGTTTCAGTCAGGTTCTTCCTATATTGTTAAACAGCAATTGCGAATTTGCCAATTCTCAATACCCTAATTATACTTACATGAGGCGAATCTAATATTTTGAGCAGCTCGAACCATTTGTGGCAGGGCTAGGGTCAAGGATCACATTCCTTGCAAAAGCTATGATTTGA
>NW_011502662.1:0-149 GCF_000495115.2 Populus euphratica
ATATTATTATTTATATTATAAATATTATTGTTGGGTTTGGCGTTGCAGCCAGACTTGATGCTCTTGGATCCGGTATTGCAATTAGACTCCATGCTTGGCACTTTCATAGCTCATACTGTATGGTATAACCGACACCTGAGCTATGAAAG
>NW_011502662.1:600-1240 GCF_000495115.2 Populus euphratica
TTAACCTCCCTATGGTTCGACCCCGGTCTTGCAGGGTTATTTATTACTTCGACACTCCTGCACTTGGGAGAAGACATCAATCTTTTCGTCGTGACATTAAGCATCAAGTCCCAACGCTAATCGATCTTAAGTTTTCAAATATTATTATTTACATTATAAATATTTTTATTTTTATTTTTATTTTTATTATAATTAAAAATATTATCATTTGTGTTATAAATATTATTATTTTTATTATAATTAATTGTATTATAAATATTATTATTTTTATTGTAATTGATATTATTAATAAATTTGAAAAAAATTATTATCAATATTAAAAAACAATCATAGATTTGATTTGAATAGTAAAATTAAAAATTATTGTTGCTATTGTTGATGCTGCTGTTATCATTAATAAATTTTTTAAAATATTATTATTACTATTGAAGAAAAACCATAATTTTTTTTAACAAAGATTAAAAGATATAAAAATTTAGGCAACAAGTTAAATATTATTATTTATATTATAAATATTATTGTTGGGTTTGGCGTTGCAGCCAGACTTGATGCTCTTGGATCCGGTATTGCAATTAGACTCCATGCTTGGCACTTTCATAGCTCATACTGTATGGTATAACCGACACCTGAGCTATGAAAG
>NW_011502662.1:1320-17792 GCF_000495115.2 Populus euphratica
CTGTTATTATTATTATTGTTGTTGTTGTTGTTACTATTATCGTTTATAATTTGTACAATTAACCTCTCTGTGGTTCGAGCCCAGTCTTGCTAGGTTATTTATTACTTCGACACTCCAGCACTTGGGAGAAGACAACAATCTTTTAGTCGTGTCAGGGGACACAGAGGAAAAAGATTAGGTATTTGGAGACATATGATGGGAAGCACCAGAATCCAAGACCCATTCAGAGTGTGACATACTTGAGGAACTGTGAGGCAACTAACCTATGGAAGAAGAAGTGGACATTGCTTGTGGCTGCAAGGAGAGAAACTTCTGGAATTGCTCAGCCAAAGTATTAGGATCAATAATAGAGCCCAGGGAAGCTACCGCTATAGTATTGTGGTGTGGTGGTTTATAACCCTAAGGTGGTCTATGAGCATTCCAAACTTAATTTTGCTGTCTCGATTTAGGACACTGAGCCTTCCAATGACCTTTCTGCTTACAGAAACTACACTCATCAAAGCCAACCCTTGTGTAAGGCTTGTTCTAATGATTAGAGAATGACTTAGAAGGTACTACTAATACAGAAGGATTTGAAGCAGAAATAACTCCCTTTTCAGAATAAGACTAAAGACGTATTTCTTCAGCCATTAACCTTGAATTGAGACAGAAATAACTCAGTGACAACAGAGTCAACAGAAGGCAGTGGAGAACGATGCAGAATTGAACCTCTAAGTCCTTCAAAATCACTACGAAGTGTTGTTAAAAATTGTACCAATCGTTGCTGCTCTCTACGTTCAATATAAGCACCACATGCTTTTAATTCTGCCGATTTTGTAAGAGCCAATTGATCCCAAAGATCTGTCATGGCAAAATAGAACTCTTGAATACTCATATTCTTCTAGTGAAGAGCTCGTATGTCATTCTCTAACTGATACTGTTTTACAAAATTTGATTATGTGAATAACCGTTGCAGATGATCCCAAACCTCCTTTGCTATCTCATATTTCGCCAACTGTGTACCTATAGAATTCTCAATAGAATTGTTGATCCAAGTAATGATCTTTGCATTGTTTACTTCCCATTCATAAAATTAGCTCTGATACCATGTTAAAATAATTAAGATCAAACATAAAAGGAGGCTACAATTCTAAATAATCAATGTATTATGAGCGCATAACCTTAACTTAAATACATATAAAGTATATATAAGTTAAACTAAAAATATTATTTTATCCTTAATAAATAAAATTACATAAATATTATTTAACAATTAATCATAAAAAGAACTAGAAGATAAATTAAAGGAGAAGAGAACGAACTAACTTTTATTATGTTTCTATATATGGCGCCGCTAAAATCGTCTAAAGCAAACTTTATACATTTTGGACCTTTTCACGCCTGATTATTATTAGGCTTTCAAGGTATAGATGAAGATATTGGTTGTTGGTCCATGAAATCCTGCAAAACATGTCTAATATATAGCCTTAATGCTTGTGATGTAAATGACTCTTTAATGCTTCAGTACGTGAGCTTGGAGGAGGAATATAGCCTTAAAGATTGTGATGTATATTAAAGAGATAATAAATGTGTATGATAAATGCAAGAGAAGAGATAGAAGATACATTTTGATGTTTGTATATGAAGTAATAAACCGAATGCTTTACTTGGTGATTCATGCATGGGTGCCGATATACCTGCATTGAAAAAAAAAAGAGAGAAGTCATTTATTGGAATACACTTGTACTCTATTTCAAGGGTAAAATTCTATGAGATGATAGTCCTTAATGAAAAAAAAGATAATATTTTTTGTTCTTTTCCGTGCCCGTATGGATGTGCCCCTGGAACATGTTTCTTTCTCTGTTTTTTTTTGGCACTAACTCGAGCACAGATTATCCTGTGCAAATTCGGTTTCCCGACCATTAAAATGAAAATAAATCTCTCATGAAAGGTAGATCGTTTTCTATGCATGACGAGTATTACGTACAGTCAATCGTCACTCCTAGCAGTGGCAAACGCTAGGGGCCGAGGTTGGGTTAAAGACAAATTTTCCAACTTTTGTGGGGATAGTGAAAGCAATGCAATGACAGTGCCGGGGCTATGATTTGACCTCAGTGCTCGTGACTGCTCCCCGGTCGTAAAACATAAAGATATTCCCTCATCCCCGAAAGCTAAAGAATGAAAAGGAGTTTTCTAGGATTGGATCACTCTAAAAAATTTCAAACGAATAAAACAATGTACAAAATATTCAAAATATTCAGAGAAATAATATAATTTAAGAAACTGTAAATAATATTTATGATTTACATGTCGGAGGTAACCTTAGCTACTCTTTTAAATTGAAAAGTTACTGGAAAAAAAATCAGTGACATGATTGTTATTTTACAGCGAGACAAGAACAATAAAAAACCAAAGCGGAAATTTTCAAGGGTGGAGGCATGCATAGGTCAGGGGAGTTTGAGTGCAGGTAAAGATTTTATAATTAATTTTATAAAAAATTATAATTTTTTATTAAATTATCAAAAAATTCTAAAAATTTATGTAAATTATTCTAATATAATATTTTATCTTGAGTTAAAATTTCAGAATTTTTTAAGAAATTTAGAAATTTAATAAAAAAATCATAATTTGATCAATTTTATATTATTAAATATAATTTTCAATCCGACCATCAGATTGATTTGAAATTTTACGAGGGCTCTTAAAATATATTAAATAAAATCTTATTAAAATTTTAGGATGAATAGAGTTTGATAATATTAACAAAAAAAAACCATCAAATAAAAATAAAACAACTTATTAAAGGTAAAATAATTGTTTGTTATTAAAAAATAAAATAAATCAATTCTTCCTTCTTTTTATATATTGCTGATTTGGAAAAAGCATAATAGAAAAAGAAAAAATGAGATAGAAAGAGAAAAAAATAAGGGAAAAATATTAAAAAAAAATCCAAAGAAAAAAAAAAGAGAGAATAATCTTGTAAACTTACAAAGTACAACTTATAAAATATTAATATAAAAAAAATGAAGTGAATGAAGAAGAAATTAAGATAGGTAAAAAATTTAATTACTTTATTTTTCAGTTAATATAAGATTGTTATTCTATCCTGGTTGAGAGATTATTATAATATCAATTCATATTCAATTATAAATGAAATATAATTCAAAAAACATTGAAGAATATATACTGAGTTTATTTTTTTTTAATTTTATCTTTTTTTAAATTTATTTTTTAATATTTTATGTAGTGTATTTGAATTAAAATTTTACTATTAATTTTAAAAATTTATTTACATAAGTTAATAATTTATTTTAAAAAAAATTATATATTTATTTAATAGTTTAGAATTAAAAAAAATTTCTTGCATCACCCTTGAACAGAATGGATTGCCGATTAATTGAATCTATGCATTTTGTTTCTTCTTCTCCTCCTCCTGGTAATCATAATGGGATAGCGTTGCTGGCATTCCACCAGGCCTCTTTCTCAAAGTGGGGGGCGTCTAGTCACGATGATAAGAAATGTGCGGGAGAGGCACAAGAAAGCTACTACTCACAAATATGCTAAACAAATGGCACAATGTTTCCACATCTAAAACACGTTTGATACCTTTTTGTCGGCACTCATGTTTCACCAAGATATGCAAGATATGTTTTTTTCAGTGGATGGAGTATTCTCATTGATTAGTTATTCAAAAACAAATTTAGCATGCCTTGTAGTATTATTATATTGATACAATTATATATTTATTATTAATAAAATTTATATTTATGTTTAATATTAATAAATCTAATATATTATTTATGAATTTAGAATATAGATCAAGTTTATAAAACAAAAATACTTTATAGAAAATTATAAAATTATTGTAATTATAGATTTTATATTACATCAAATAATTGTTCCTCAAATATTTTTTATCGATATTCTTTTAAATACTGGTATTAAAGCAGTAAAGATTGATATATATCATGTTCTTTCTTTTATGATAGAAAGTTGATACTCTTATAAGTTGAGGTATAAAAGATATTTAAAATTAATATGTAGGTGTTTATTATAAAATATTTATACTAAACTAATACATATGAGAATTACATATAGAGATATCACGTATGTCTATGAAAAAGCTCAAGTGACGGTTATGTAAGTAATTTCTAAACTTAAAATCACTAAATTATCTTACAGAAAGAAAGTTATGCTTTCATCATATTACATGTTATTTTAATTGATGTAACGAAAGTGCAGGCATTAAGTACAACATGAACTATATAAAGGTACTTGAGTGATTAATAGAAGATTCATCATCCTAGATGAATTAGAAAAAAATACTCTATTTGTTCTCAAATAGTATTGAATGAGAAATTCTTGATCAAAATGAAATAAAATTTTAAAAGAGTTTTAAATTTTCTTCAAAAGATTAATGACTATTATATAGAGAACAAACATGATTTGATATGGCAGATATAGTTTATAATTTAATGTTAAATTGAAATATTATTGAAGAAAGGAGATATTAATTGCATTGAGAAACTGATCACTAAAAGTTTAAGTCAAACTACTAATAATTTTTCTAATATTTAGAGGATTATGATGCATTTTTAAATGATGCACCTGGTCTTCAAATATAAATTAATTAATTACTAAATTGATAATAAATTAATTTATTGAATTATAATTATAATTTATATTTGGACCAATGTATTAGAATCTAATAGGTTACACACATTTAGAACTATTACTCAGAAATTAAACTTTAATGATTTAATTAAATATGACTTGATTAAAATATATTTTAGAAATTAAAAATTAGAATATAATTAATACAAGTATTATATTTCAAGAGTTAGAAAAATCAAGTAATTACTTGATTGGGTTAATTTTTATAATTTTCTTGAATTAATATATAAATATTATTCAAATGAAAAATTGATATTTTATCAATTTATAATGTTTCTTAGATTTTTCTATAAATAATAAATTATATCTCTTAATTTTATTTTTTTTTGTTACATGTTCAATAAAAAAATTATATAAGTCACAAATACAAATAAAAAGCTGGCTCTTTGGATATAACAATCTTATTGTTCTATATAGAAATTTAAAAAATTTCTTACTGATGGTTTATTTAAATTATCTTTGAAGCCGGACAACTAAATGATTTATGCAACTATTAGCCCTTAAAAAATTATTTAAAACTAAATAAAATCAAATTATCATATAATATATCTCTAAATAATTATAAATTTGTCTTATAAAATTTAAAAAACTATTAAATAATTTTATTTTATTATTTCAACTACCTAATATAATATTTAAGAATCCAACACTATCATGTGCTATAGATAATCAAGCTACATGCGAGTGTCTCTTCCAAGAAGACTGCCTGATCTTTATATTTGATGCCCGTCTTGAGCAAGCTCAAAATGGATCACGAAATTCACTGTGTTGCTAGTCAATATATAGTCGTTTGCTGGGCTGAACTTATTTTTCCTGTATATCGTTCTGACATTCCTGGAAGCTTCCCATGTATGGTGATGAGCAGATGGAATCGGGCCCATGTACGATCGAGCGGGGTTCCCGTGCTTAATTATTGTGTGTTGTGTAAACTAACCAGATGCTTCAACTTTCTGCAAAAATGTTGTTTTTTCAAAAAAAAAAAAGAAAACTTCACGAAAATTATAAAAAGGAGCAGAAGTTTCCCAAGAGGACTTTGGAAGAGAGTTTTTGGACTCCATTGCTCCAATTTCGTGTCAGTGGAACCCCTGACAATTAACTCCACTAGCCCTTAAACACCAGTTGATGCATGCCAGCTAGCCCAGTCAGCTACAGGGCAGCCACTAAAATAATGTCTCAGCAGACATGACGAAGGGAAGGGAGTCAATAGTATCCTCTATCATCTTAACTCTGCAACGCCATAGAAACTTGTAAAACAAAAGCATAGAGTTGAAGTTGTTATGTACAGTTAAATAGATTTTATAGATTATTCAAAAACAGATCATGCAGTCACATCACCGCATGTATAAAACTTTGAAGTCTACTGTTTCACGCTAATAAAGTTTTCCAAAGATCCTCAAAGACTACCACAGGTAAATGGATCAGAAATCATTTCAAATCTCCTAGTTTCAGTAGAAGGGTAACAGACAACTAGATATAAGAAGCCTGTAAAAGTATTGTTGCTAAGATATAAAATCTCATAGAAGGGAAACACGATACCACAACACACAACAGTTAATTCCTCTTGAATCTTAGGGACATCACCTAATCCTTGCTACCTCCAGTTAATTCAGAAATGCAAAATTTGGGTTATGCATGTCATAGCCTGTAGTCCTAAATGCTACCTAATAAAACAAAAAACTGAAAGAAGCACTTCAATTGAGTTAACTGTGGAAGGCAGCATCTCATCCCAGCAACCTGCTGTGACTTTTCTCTCTGACCAGAACATATAAACCACGATAAGTGCCACTTTGAACACACTCTCCAAAATGCCAAGCTTTGGATAAAATGAAGTAATGCTCATATATTAAAGGAATCATGTATCGAACATGAAAGTATGACTTGCCCAAAATACAGTTGAAGTCATTATCAACAGTCAGCTCTGTAAACAGAAATCTCATTACCAGAGCTACGATGAAGCAAAGACAGGCAAAACAGAACAATCCATCCTTAAGTAATGCTCATATATTAAAGGAAGCATGTATTGAACTTGAAAGTATGACTTCCCCAAATACAGTTGAAGTCATTATCAACAGTCAGCTCTGAAGGAGCAGAAATCTAGCTACCAGAGCTACGATGAAGCAAAGACAGGCAAAACAGAACAATCCATCCTTGCCTTTCTCATGATCTGAACACAACAAAAAGAAATTGACGGTTCAGCTCATTGTATTCACCTCTGATACCATTCCTGAAATACAAATTAGTGGAACTTTAAACATCGCTAGATTCCAAGGTATACTATTATGAAATTTTCAACTCCCCATGCAAGATCCAAGATTTCCTTCATAAGCTGGAGCAAGAATATACAAACATGAAGGAATTAAAAAACTAGAACTCCTTACCGTGTTTGAGAATTCTAGGCGCTGGAAGCTCGTTAGGCCTATGCTAACTTGCTGAGCAAATACAGCACTGGATATATCTTGCTCTCTTAAAATGAATACCTCCCAATTTAGTTTCTGGCTATCACAGAACCAAAATCAACATTTCTTAGTGCAGATAAATTATCTTTAAACAATGAGAGAGCCCACTCATCCACATAATTTCACAACATTCAACTCACTTGCAGAATCGCTTTTTGATGCAAAGCATCTATCCTTCTTAACAAAAGTCTCACAAAATAAAATTCACAGTTCAACTGAATCTTCATACAATGACAAAAAATAATAGCAAGCTGTAATTCGCTGGCAACTACACAATCAGTAATTCATATCTCGCTTCTTCCCAGATATCACAACTTGAAAGCACCAGCACATAAATGCAAGTCATAATGGAAAAGGTAGTTTATAATGACTAATAGGATTTCCAAAGTGGAAGATATTCTTTCAATAAAATAAAGATCTCAAATAAATATAAACAAGGGTGATCATGTTTAAATTCATGTTCATCATAGTTGTACTAGAAATTATTAATCAAATTTTGCTCAACACCATGTCAAAACAACACCTGCATATGATAATGTATGCAATTGATGCAAACTCACGCCAAGCCCTCAGTAAAATTGTAACGCAATATAGAGCAGAGAGATTCATCAAGGCATTCTGAAACAAACATTATTCTTGTACACAGAAACTGGATGTTGCGCCTCCAGAATCTTTCTTTGCATACACTAGTATGCAATTAACAATACAGGATCACATTTTCAACATCATAATAGCAGCCTTGTGCAATTCCTTAGGTTTGAAATTGTCAGAGACCACCAAAAAAATCAGTGATATATTGAAATAACCCAAAAGAAATTGCAAGCATATTTACCATTTATCTAAAAAAAGTTGCTGCTCTATATTTGAGGGGGGGAAAAAACCATCAAGTAATTCTTGAAGTTTCACTTGATAATCTTTCATCACTAATCTATGATAATCCTGTGAAATGAAATCGCTGGTGGTTCTATCATTTTGATACGCCTTTCTGAAAGTAGCACTTATCTATCCACCAAAAAAAAAAAACCCAGAAAACCATATTCCAAGCTACGAATGTCCCAGTTAGAAGATAGCAGAACAACATCCCCTGCAACACTCAGGAAAATATTTTTGGTCAACTTGCCAGCCTGGGAAACAATAAACCAGTATAAAATTATCCTCCAGCAATAATACAATAAAAGGTGTTATCTTCCTTCTTAGCCTATAAACGTCATATGGCTTGGCCACTTCCCTAAATTTTTCAGGAGGAAGCCAACTCCTCAAATTTGAAAACAACTTCTCGAGGGAATACTTTGTATAAGTTGATCCTTTCACTCGACTTTAAAAAGAAACATAGCAATCAATAAAAATAATTACGAAAACGAGGAACCAGAATTTACCTTGCACGTTAATAGAAGATTTGAAGCTCACAACACACTCAGGGATAATATGCCTGTTCATAACACTCGACCAAACAACCTAACACTTGGGATGATTCTTGGGATCATAAGCACCAGTATAGAACTCAATACCAGAAGGATAATACTGTTGAGACGCTGTAACTACTTTCTCAACATTACCTAATATAGCTCTACACGGTATAATATGTTTTTCTCCATTATCATCTGCCTCTGAGAACTTGGCACTGAAAACACAGACCCAAATCATCAAAATGCATAAGAAAAAGGAACTGAAAACCTAACAAATCTCCAAAAACTAGAGATAATTCAAACAAAACGTGATCAGTGCATTACACCACACGAGGCGATTGAAGTACATGTACGAGGTGATTGAAGTACATGAACCTTGCCGGCTGACACAGGAGTGTCCTCTGCTTATCCAAATTGGTCGGGTTAGCCTTACAAAGCAAAATGTTTTTGAGGTTGTTTATCTAGAATTTAGATTATTTTTTTAAAAAAAAAATTAAAAAAAAATTATTTTATTTTATTTTTTTACTTTAAATAAATTATTTTTTATATTTTTAGATCATTTTGACGTGATAATGTTAAAAATAATTTTTTTAAAAATTATTATCTCTAATCAAAAAGCACTTTAAAAAATAACCACTATCATATTTTTAAACACCTACTAAATTTAATTATTAGGTTTCATTTATATTATTTCGGTGTTTCATAATTTTAGAGTGAAATTATAAATATATAATTCTAATTTAAGATGTTTTGAAAAATTTTAAATTAAAGTCTTTTGACTTGATCAATTAGCATCTATTAAGTTCTATATTTTATTTATGAAGGGTGAAATTATTTCCTTGATTTTATATCTCTAAAGCAATGATTTTATTTGTATCTTTAGAATGGTTAGTTGTTTACAACTATATCTCTTTGGTTTGAAAGCTTAGAGTGGTGTGTGTGAAATATTTTTATTTATGTGAGTGACTTGTGGGATTTTCATACCATCTCGATATCAAGTTAGTATAAAAACTTTGATTCTACAACGATGGTTATTCATGGACGACATGTGCAAGAATTTGAGAGGGACATTCGTGCTCTTAAAATGGATGAAATGAGAAAGCAAATCCAACAACTCTAGGAACATCTTAAACAATATGAGAATTGAGACAATGATGATGAGAACGATACTGAAATTAGCTCACCATGAATCAGATAGTGATGGTTCTTCATCTCATCACCGAAGAAGAAGAAGAAGAAGAAATAAAAGTCCTTATCAAGAATCGAATACGAGAGTTGATATTCCTGAATTTTAAAGGAAAATGCAACCTAATGAGTTCATTGATTAACTTCAAATTATGGAGAGGATTTTCAATTTCAAAAAATTTCTTAAAGATAAAAAAGTAAAGTTGATGGCTCTAAAACTCAAAAAGTATGCTTCCTTATGTTGGGAGAATTAGAGAGCTTGTAAGGTGACACGACGAAAAGATTGATGTCTTCTCCCAAGTGTAGGAATGTCGAAGTAATAAATAACCCGGCAAGACCGGGGTCGAACCACAGGGAGGTTATTTGTACAAATTATAAATAACAATAATACAATAACAATAACAATAACAATAACAATAACAATAAGTAGTAGTAGTAGTAGTAGTAGTAGTAGTAGTAGTAGTAGTAGTAGTAGTAGTAGTAGTAGTAGTAGTAGTAGTAGTAGTAGTAGTAGTAGTAGTAGTAGTAGTAGTAGTAGTAGTAGTAGTAGTAGTAGTAGTACTAATAATAATAATAATAATAATAATAATAATAATAATAATAAAGAAAAAGAAGGAGAAGAAGAAGAAGAAGATGAGAACTTTGAGATGGAATATTAATGTAACGATTAAACAATGATAATAACAAATGTCAAGGTTAGAGGTTCCACTAATGGTATATCAAACAAGTATAGTATAAACTCTTATTATTGAATTGGAAACCACACACAAAGGAGGTTCCAATCAGATTATATATTGTTAACATGATTACATTAGTCATCTTATTCAATTAATGCTAATACTTGTAAATCTCGTCAAGCATTCATGATTATAACTTATGTTAACAACAAATCAAGTTCCTTTCATAGCTCAGGTGTCGGTTATACCATACATTATGGGCTATGAAAGTGCCAAGCATTTGTTGTACCAAGTGTTATACAACATAAATCAAGATTAGTCATTTAACAAGCAAAGTATTAAAGAGTGAACAAGATAACAAATATAAAACATGTTAGTATCAAACATTAAAGTCCATATTAAGTTTACATTATACTTATTCTTACACCATTAGTGTAACCTTTTCACCTTGACATAATTAACTTAGCTAGACATAATGAAAGAAAGCAAAATAGATAAACAAAATAAGAACATAAAAGTTAACTAAGTAAAGGAAAGGAAATGAAAGGCATAAACTTAATATTAATGAAAGCAAAGCATAAACATTACAAAAAATACAAAGAGAGAAAGGAAGAGCATGATCTTGATCTGGAAACCAAGATGCCTAAATGCATGGCAAATGCCTCCTTTTATAGGCCAAAATTGAGAACTATTGATTTGATGACTAATTGATAAGGGGGTGGCCAACTTTTGACTTGGTGACAATCCTTATCTTCTCTTGTCTGCCCAAAACGTCATTGATAACGTCCAAATTGAAGCCAGTTGTAAACATAAAAGTTGTAGGCAATTGTCTCAGCTTTCTTGTGTAAACAATTCAGCTCATTTGGACTTCTAGAACTCCAGATATGGCCAAAATACCGAACAGTGCTCGGGCTGGAAGACAGATTCGGGCTTCTTTGTTGTTGCTACAATTTGGACTTGATAATGGCCTTTTTAGATCTTGGGCTCCATATGAAAGTTGTAGGCCTATGTCTTACCTTTCCATCCATATAAATTGGACCTAAATCTGAGATCTGTAGCTCCAGATATGACCCAATTACCGAACAATGCTCCGGTTTGGATTGCACCGTTGTAACTCTAGATATGACCCAATTACCGAACAGTATTCCGGTTTGGATTGCACCGACATCTCTTTTCTAAGTTTGGCCATCTCTTTATCCTTGCAATTTAAGTTCTTCAAGTCATCAATCAATCCTTTCATTTATGGGATTGGCCTGCATTAAAAATAGACATTTACCATAAATTATAGGTTTCTTATATTATTAGATACATTATTATAAAACATATTTTAGTTAAGGAGTTATTGATACTTCAAGTGCAAAATGATGATATAAAACCATGATAAAAATGCACTTTTAAGTACTAATCATCACCTAATAATCGGACCTTTGCTTCAATCAACCAACGAATATCTTCAGGAATTCCATGATTCATTAACAATCTCAATCTTACACATCTAGCACGGTAAATTTTTGTAATCGCATTTTGAGGCAGAGCGGGAAAATACTTTTTCAATTTTTCAAGATTAGTGTCCATTTTCAAATGAGAATTGGAAGAGAGATTCAAAGAATTACACAAATATATACACAAATATCAGTTATTGTGGGAAACTGAAAGAACCGACTTAAGTCACGGAGTACCGTTGTTCGCCATTTGACCGGGGTGAGAGAAACTAGCAAAAATCAATCAAAAAGAAACACAAAAAAGAAAATGTGAGAAAAACAAAATAATCAACCTTTATCTACAAGATCATTCAAACCAGCTGATTCATTTTCACTAGGAAAATTATCAAAGTAAGCTTTCAAACGATGTCCATTTTCCTTAAAATCATTGTCATTCATTGAATTCTCAATATCACAGGCCCCATAAGGATTGGTCCATCTTAATCTTAGCTCTTTAGGGAATGCATAGAGTTGAGAATCATAAAACAAAACTTTTTGACTAGTGTCAATTTTTTGACAATTTTCACAAGTTTTGTAGAATGCATGTGTGTCTTTGAACATGGTGGGCCAATAAAATCTATTTTGAAAGATTTTTGCAGCAGTCTCTTTTGACGAGAAATAACTTCCACATGTTTCAAAATGACAAAGTTTAATGACACTACTTACCTCATTGTCAGGAATGAATCTTTGAAATATTTGATTAGGACAATATTTGAATAAGTTAGGGTCATCACAATAAAAGCTCTTCACTTCGTTCAAAAACTTTTCTTTGTCTTGAGTACTCCAATCAGTTGGCAAATCTCCTAAAGCAAGAAAATTGATATTTTTATCATACCAAGGCATTGGACTAAGAGAAAGTAAGGATTCAATAGGAAAGTAATCATCGATTGGTATGATGTCAGATGTCGAATCTGTTGTCATTGTTGACAAAAGATTCGCATCAACATTTTCTGTGCGTTTTTCATCCGTGATTTCTTCCTCAAAATAAATTATTTGCAAATCTTCAGATTCATCCAATTCATTTTTACTTAAAGTAGATTCAAGTTGATCATAGACTAATTCATCAATATGATCTACTTCTTGTAAATCATTATCATCTCCAGGTTGCTTGCAAATGTTGAAAATATTCATCTCCAATGTCATGTTTCCAAATGATAGCTTCATCAGTCCATTCCTACAATTAATCAATGCGTTAGAGGTTGCAAGAAACGTACGTCCTAAAATAACAGGAAATGAATTACATGCTTCAATAGGTGCTGTGTCCAAGACAATAAAATCCACAGGATAAATGAATTTATCGACTTGTACTAACACATCTTCAATTATTCCTCTAGGCATTTTTACAGATCTATCGGCAAGTAAAACAGATATAGAAGTTGGTTTTAACTCACCTAGATTAAGACTTTGAAAAACTGAATATGGAAGTAAATTCACACTAGCTCCAAGATCAAGTAAGCCTCTTTCAATTTTATGCTCTCCAATAAAGCAAGAAATTATAGCACAACCAGGGTCTTTATATTTCAAAGCATTATTCTTCTGAAGAATAGCACTTACTTGTTCGGCTAGAAAGGCTTTCTTTTTCACATTCAGTTTCCTCTTCATAGTGCATAGATCTTTTAAAAATTTAGCATTGGAAGGAACCTGTTTAATAGCATCCAGCAAAGGTATATTGATCCTTACCTATTTGAAAATTTCAAAAATTTCAGTGTTGTGATTGACTTTCCTTTGTTTGGTCATGGCTTGAGGAAATGGAAGTGCTGGCAGAGAATCAGTCTTTTCTTTGCAATTTTCAAATTCAACCCCTTCCTTACCCTTAGAGATTAACTCATCATTTTTCTCATAAGGTTCAAGAGAGGGTTTTTCAATAACCTTACCACTGCGCAAAGTAGTGACTAATTTGACTTGATCCATGTGTTGGCTTCCGGAACTACTTGTATTTGCATTGTATTGCCCCTTGGGATTTTGTTGTGGTTGAGATGGAAACTTACCTTTCTCTTGGAAACTGAGAGCATATGTTAATTTTGCAAGAGTATCTTTAAAATCTGTCATGCTTTGAGCAAGTTGAGTATTGATTGTCTCTTGCTTTTCAATGAATGCATTCAATGTTTCCTCAAGATTTCTTCTAGGAGGTGGAGCATAAGGAGGTGCATATCCATGAGAATTTTGGAAATTGTGGTGTGCTTGACCACTTTTTATGATCGGCTTGTTTTAACTCGCAAGTGCACGAGTGTGCGATGTAGCAATTAACTCGGTAAGATCGAGGTCATATCCACAGAGAGCTAGATCTGGAAATTAAGCTAAGTAACAAAAAAAAACTCAAGAGAAATTAAATTAACAATAACTTGGTTGAAAATAATTGATGGATTTGTTTTCAAAGATAAAAAAAAAATGTAAATAGATTTTAAATGACAAGAAAAGTAAGTCTTGGTCCAAATCAATTTTAATGGTGATGTATTGGTGATTTCTTCAACATATATAAGATAACTCAACCTAATCTCAACGATGGTGATATTAGATTGGAAGATATTACAATGAAGATTAGAAAGATGAAGATTGATTATTGCTTAAGAATGAACAAGTACTTTCATATTAAGCAAGACATTGAATCAAGCAATCTCTATACCAAAACTAAAGTTTGTGCATAAAAATTCAAGATTATAACATTACCTAAATGATTTCTAAAATTTCTTTACAATAATAAATCATTCATGAAGAAAATAAGAAGATAAACATTAAGATTCATTCATATCCTAAAGAACTCACCTCAATCACCATTATCCTTGATTTGGATCCAAGAAAGAGTTTAGCCAACCATGATTATATATAAGAACACTTCAATAAACATGAAAGAACTTGAATCCAACTGAAATAATAAGTTTTACAAACTAAAGAACCGAAATCTATAAAGAAGAACACAATACAATTTCAGAAAAAAATTCGGACACAAATCTGACTCTAACTTTGGACAGCAATTCGACCCTCCTAGAAGCTTTTTTTGGAGAAGTCCATTAGAGACATATTTATAGGCAATTCTGTCACCTTTCCAGATCATTGAAGAACAGCTCATTTAGACACCTGAGTCAAAAGTTATGGGCAAAACACCGAAAGGTATTCTGAAAAATCAAATCAAGACAGCTTTACAACTACTTTGGTGCACGTTTTTCTTCCTCATTTATGAGGTGTCTCCTTCTTCTTTTTGACCCAAAATAATGTTAAAATATCCCCTCCAGCTTTCCATCCATGTGCTTGCCTTCTTGGATCAATGGATTACCCAAAATAAATCAATTGTTATTTGTTGTGTGGACATGTAAGATCATGGATTGTGTTTGGGTTGATTTGAAGGTTGATTTGGGGTTGATTTAGGGCTGATTTTGAGCATCAAATAAGTATACAAATGTACTTATTATTTGGGCTAAGATTGACATTGAAACCTTGAGTGTTTAATGGTTGAAGTTTGCACACAACATAAGGCAAGTTTGGGCTTGAAATAAATTATATGATATTCTTTTCTAGAATTGGAATAGAATTGATTTTTGGGACAAATTTGGAGCACTTATTTGAACCAAGATTTGCTTCAATCTTCAACTAAATGTCTCTTCAATTCTTTATTCTGAATTCCGACGTTGAATTTTCTGAATTAATTCATTTAAGCTCCAAAAACCTATCGAAACATTAAAACAAACTTCATTACTAAAAAACACATCAATTATTATAAAAACAACCAAATAAAAACAATAAATACATATGTAAAACAAGAGACTTAATGACACTTTTGATGCACAATCATGGTGTGCTTGAAACGGTGGTTGTGAAGTTTGTGCATTGTTGTTCTCACTCTTCCAACTAAAATTTGGGTGATTTCTCCAACCAGGGTTGTATGTTTGGGAGTATGGGTTGTGGTTGGCCCTTTGGAAACTGTTTAAAGCATGAGCTTGTTCATGGAGACATTCCTTAAAAGAAGGCAAGGTTGGACAATCGTTGGTTGATTGTTCATTTGTTTCACAAATTTGACACACAATGTTTTCAACAGATTTTAATTGACCACTCTTTTTCAATTCTAGTGCCTCAAATTTTCTAGCTAAAGATGCAAACTTGGCTTGAAGGTCATGATCTTCTCTAAGGTTGTACATACCTCCACTAGATGTATGAGGTTGAGTTTTACTCGGTGCCTCATAAGTACCCGCGGTGTCCCAATTTTGAGCATTTTCAGCTAACAAGTCTAAGTACTCCATTGCTTCATCAGGGTCTTTATCTTTAAAAGTTCCATTGCACATCAATTCAACCATTTGCCTATCTTTAGGTGTTAACCCTTCATAGAAATGTGAAACCAATCTCCATGTTTCAAAACCATGATGAGGGCAAGTACTAAGAAAGTCTCGATACCTATCCCAACATTGGTAAAATGTTTCTCATGGTTTTTGAGTGAAAGTGGTGATTTGTCTCTTGAAAGAGTTTGTTCTATGAGATGGGAAAAACTTCTTCAAAAATTGTTGTTGCATTTCATCCCAAGTACGAATGGATCCTGGTCTTAAATTTTGTAGTCATGTTTTAGCTTTATCTTTTAATGAAAAAGGGAAAAGCTTTAATCTGATGGTGTTCATGCTACAATTTAAA
>NW_011502665.1:0-17737 GCF_000495115.2 Populus euphratica
CAAGGACCTTTGCTGAAATATCTAGAACTTAGAATTTGGTCTTTCATCAAATTGAATGTATCATCCGTGATAAGCTGGATTTGATGAGGAACGTTCTACCAACAAATGAAAATAAAAGAATCCAACGAGCCTGGAGGGTAACGTAACATAGATTCTTCATTTGATATTTAGCTGGTTGTATTAGTTTCCCTAACGAATCAAGTTAGGTCTTGAGTTTTCAGTT
Source organism: Populus euphratica (assembly GCF_000495115.2). Classification (NCBI taxonomy): domain Eukaryota; kingdom Viridiplantae; phylum Streptophyta; class Magnoliopsida; order Malpighiales; family Salicaceae; genus Populus; species Populus euphratica. The sequence goes on from NW_011502665.1 coordinate 224, forward strand.
CGGTGGCTAGCATGTAGCCATCTATTGTTTTACGTTTCTGTTCTCATTGTAAATCTGGGGTATGCCCTTTATAATCTTTGTATCGTTTTCCTTTAATATATACGTCAACTTACCAGAAAAAAAAGATTATCTTCTTCGGCCATATTTTCTGAAAATGATGAGGATACCCTACAAAGTCTACCACTTGATGTACGTGACCACTATCTCATGCACGTGTAGGAATAGAATAAAAGGAAAAAGAAAAAAAGAAGAAGAAGAAACAAGAGAAAAGAAACAAAGTTATATACAAGAAAAGTGAAAAGAAAAAATAAAATAAATATTATAATTTATACAAAACTTACCTCCCTAGCAACGGTGCCAAAAACTTGATATTAATAAAAGCAAAGCATAAACATTACAAAAAATACAAAGAGAGAAAGGAAGAGCATGATCTTGATCTGGAAACCAAGATGCCTAAATGCAAGGCAAATGCCTCCTTTTATAGGCCAAAATTGGGAACTATTGATTTGATGACTAATTGATGAGTGGGTGGCCAACTTTTGACTTGGTGACAATCCTTATCTTCTTTTGTCTGCCCAAAACATCATTGATAATATCAAAATTGGAGCCACTTAAAAACATGAAAGTTGTAGGCAATTGTCTCAGCTGTCTTGTTTTAAAAGTTCAGCTCATTTGGACTTCTAGAACTCCAGATATGGCTAAAATACTAAACAGTGTTCGGGCTAGAGGACAACTTCAGGCTTCTTTGTTGTTGCAATAATTTGGACTTGAAAATGTCCTTTTTAGATCTTGGGCTCCATATGAAAGTTGTAGGCCTATGTCTTACCTTTCCATCCATATAAAGTAGAACTAAATTTGAGATCTATAGCTCCAGATATGACCCAATTACCGAATAATGTTCCGGTTTGGATTGCACCGACATCTCTTTTCGAAGTTTGGCCATCTCTTTATCCTTTCAATTTCAGTTCTTAAATTCATCAATTAATCCTTTCATTTATGTGATAGGCCTGCATTTAAAATGAACATTTACCACAAATTAAAGGTATCTTATATTATTAGATATATTATTATAAAACATGCTTTAGTTAAGGAGTTATTGATACTTCAAGTGCAAAATGATGATATAAAACCATGATAAAAATGCACTTTTAAGTACTAATCAATAATGTTTATGCTTTGCTTTCATTAATATCAAGTTTATATGCCTTTCATTTCCTTTCATTTACTTAGCTAACTTTTATCTTATTTATGTTGTTATTTTGTTTATCTATTTTTCTTTCTTTCATTATGTCTAGCTAAGTTTATTATGTCAAGGTGAAAAGGCTACACTAATGGTGTAAGAATAAGTAGTCCATATTAAGTTTACATTATACTTATTCTTACACCATTAGTGTACCCTTTTCACCTTGACATAACTAACTTAGCTAGAGATAATGAAAGAAAGCAAAATTGATAAACGAAATAAGAACATAAAAGTTAACTAAGTAAAGGAAAGGAAATGAAAGGCATAAACTTAATATTAATGAAAGCAAAGCATAAACATTACAAAAAATACAAAGAGAGAAAGGAAGAGCATGATCTTGATCTGGAAAACCAAGATGCCTAAATGCATGGCAAATGCCTCCTTTTATAGGCCAAAATTAGGAACTATTGATTTGATGACTAATTGATAAGTGGGTGGCCAACTTTTGACTTGGTGACAATCCTTATCTTCTCTTATCTGCCCAAAACGTCATTGATAACGTCAAAATTAAAGGTATCTTATATTATTAGATATATTATTATAAAACATGCTTTAGTTAAGGAGTTATTGATACTTCAAGTGCAAAATGATGATATAAAACCTTGATGAAAATGCACTTTTAAGTACTAATCAGGTAGTAGTTGACAAAAAAAAATTAACAAACTGTGTTTTCTATTTCAATAAGCATGTGCAAAATTATTGTTATTAGGATGGTAGAGTAAATGAGCTCTTTTATTAAAGTGACACTTGAGACACATCTTAGTAACCATTCTTAACAAGGTCTATCATAATACTTCTTGAAACATTCAAGTTTACAAACTCTCGCAATATTATCACTTAATTCTACTCATATACTCATTTAACATATGTTCTTAAACATTAATTTCTTGACACACTTTAACATAAGATTGTGGGTTGCACATTGGATTATTACATTATATATGTTCTTTTGTTAAAGGTAACAACTAAGAGAAATAAAAGTATATAATTTGAAAAAAAAAAGAGCAAGAAAATAAAAAATAAAATATAATGATGATAATAAAAATATAGATAAGTTTGGTTTCGTAACCTCCCTAACCTAAGCAATTAAGCCCGAAGGGGTATTTTAACACCTAATACCTTAAAGTGCCCAACGCTTGTTACATGGGTTGAGGAGAAAAGCTTAAGGGAATCAAACATTGCACTATCTACGTATCAGTATTTGCAACCCGAGTTATTAAGCTTGAAGGGGTGTCTCAACACTTAATGTCCTAAAACCAACTAGTCTGGGAGTCATTAGCTGAAAGCTCATTACAAGTTTAAAGATGCATCGTGATTTAAATTATATGTATATATATTAAAAAGTTAAAAAAAAAAGAGAAAAAAAAGAAAAAAACAATAATAATCCTAACCCAAGGAAGTTAACCTTAAACATTAGAACAAAAATTTTGTTTTCTTCCAACAAAAGCCCCATAACTATGTGTTGATATATTGATTATAAAAGGAAGGTTTATTAAATATCTTGTTTAATAGGTATTAAATAGATATACAAATTTAATAAGTGTTTGTTTATCTAGATAGATTAATACAAGTTGAATGATGAATGCCTTGCTTTGAGGAATTTGCAAATTATTTTTCTATTTTAATGCTTTGATTACTAAGGACTAGTAATAAACTGATTGGGGGGGTGTGATTAGTACTTAAAAGTCCATTCTTATTAAGGTTTTATATCATCATTTTGTACTTGAAGTATCAATAATTTCTTAATTAAAGCATGTTTTATAATAACATATGTAATAATACAAGAAACTTTTAATTTGTGATAAATATTCATTTTAAATGTGGCTGTCACATAAATGAAAGGATTGATTGATGAGTTTAAGAACTAAAATTGAAAGGACAAAGAGATGGTCAAAATTAGAAAAGAGATGCTGGTGCAGTCCATACAGAAATACTGTTTGGTAATTAGGTCATATCTGGAGCTGTAGATCTCGGATTTAGGTCTATTTTATATGGATGGAAAGGTAAGACATAGGCCTACAATTTTATAGGAGTCCAAGATTTACAAAGACCATTTTCAAGTCCAAATTATAGCAACAATGAAGAAGTTTGAATCTGTCCTGTAGCCCAAACATTGTTCAGTATTTGACCCATATCTGGAGTTCTAGAAGTCCAAATGACCTCCATTTTTTTCCTGGAAAGCCGAGACAATTTCCTACAACTTTCAAATAGTTCCAATTCTAACATTATCAATGATATTTTGGGCAGACAATAGAAGATAAAGATTGTCACAAAGTTAAAAGTTGGCCACCCACTCATCAATTAGTCATCAAATCAATAGTTTCCAATTTTAGCTTATAAAAGGAGGCATTTGCCATACATTTAGGTATCTTGATGTCTAGATCAAGATCATGTTCTTGTTTTCTCTTTTTGTATTGATTATATTTTGCTTTCATTAATATCAAGTTTATGCCTTTCATTTCCTTTCCTTTACTGAGTTAACTTTTATCTTATTTATGTTCTTATCTTGTTTATTTATGTTCCTCTCTTTAATGTTTGATACTAATATGTTTTGTATTTGTTATCTTGTTCACTCTTTAATACTTGGCTTGTTAAATGGTTAATATAGATTTATGTCGTATAACACTTGGTACAACAAATCCTTGGCACTTTCATAGCCCATATTGTATGGTATAACAACATTTGCAAGTATTAACATTAATAAAATAAGATAACTAATGTAATCCTATTAACAATTTATAATCTAATTGGAACCTCCTTTGTGTGTGGTTTCCAGTTGAATAATAAAAAGAGTTTATATTATACTTGTTTGAAATATCATTAGTAGATGACCTTGACATTTGTTGTTATCATTGTTCAATCTTTACGCTAATCTTCCATTCCAAATTTCTCATCAACTTCTTCTTTACTATTACTATTACTATTAGTGTTATTGTTGTTGTTGTTATTATTATTATCATCATTATTATTATTGTAGTGGTTATATTATTGTTGTTTATAATTTATACAATTAACATCCCTATGGTTCGACTCCGGTCTTGCCGGGTTATTTATTACTTTGACACCTGATTAGTACTTAAAAGTGCGTTTTTATCATGGTTTTATATCATCATTTTGCACTTGAAGTATCAATAACTCCTTAACTAAAATATGTTTTATAATAATGTATCTAATAAAATAAGATACCTATAATTTGTGGTAAATGTCTATTTTTAATGCAGGTCTATCACATAAATGAAAGGATTAATTGATGACTTGAAGAACTTAAATTGCATGGATAAAGAGATGGTCAAACTTAGAGAAGAGATGTCGGTGCAATCCAAACCGGAACACTGTTCGGTAATTGGGTTATATCTGGAGCTATAGATCTCAGATTTAGGTCCAATTTATATGGATGGAAAGGTAAGACATAGGCCTACAACTTTCATATGGAGCCCAAGATCTAAAAAGGCCATTATCAAGTCCAAATTGTAGCAACAACAAAGAAGACCGAATCTGTCTTCCAGCCCGAGCACTGTTCGGTATTTTGGCCATATCTGGAGTTCTAGAAGTCCAAATGAGCTGAATGTTTTACACAAGAGAGCTGAGACAATTGCCTACAACTTTCATGTTTGCAACTGGCTCCGGTTTTGACGTTATCAATGACGTTTTGGGCAGACAAGAGAAGATAAGGATTGTCACCAAGTCAGAAGTTGGCCACCCACTTATCAATTAGTCATCAAATCAATAGTTCCCAATTTTGGCCTATAAAAGGAGGCATTTGCCATGCATTTAGGCATCTTGGTTTCCAGATCAAGATCATGCTCTTCCTTTCTCTCTTTGTATTTTTTATGCTTTGTTTTCATTAATATTAAGTTTATGCCTTTCATTTCCTTTCCTTTACTTAGTTAACTTTTATGTTGTTATTTTGTTTATCTATTTTTCTTTCTTTCATTATGTCTAGCTAAGTTAGTCATGTCAAGGTGAAAAGGTTACACTAATGGTGTAAGAATAAGTATAATGTAAACTTAATATGGACTTTAATGTTTGATACTAACATGTTTTATATTTGTTATCTTGTTCACTCTTTAATACTTTACTTGTTAAATGACTAATCTTGATTTATGTTGTATAACACTTGGTACAACAAATGCTTGGCACTTTCATAGCCCATAATGTATGGTATAACCGACACCTGAGCTATGAAAGGAACTTGATTTGTTATTAACATAAGTTATAATCATGAATGCTTGACGAGATTTACAAGTATTAGCATTAATTAAATAAGATGACTAATATAATCATGTTAATAATATATAATCTGATTGGAACCTCCTTTGTGTGTGGTTTCCAATTCAATAATAAGAGTTTATACTATACTTGTTTGATATACCATTAGTGGAACCTCTAACCTTGACATTTGTTATTATTATTGTTTAATCCTTACATTAATATTTCATCTCTAAGTTCTCATCATCATCATCTTCTTCTTCTTCTCTTTCTTTATTATTATTATTATTATTACTACTACTACTACTACTACTACTACTACTACTATTAGTACTACTATTATTATTATTATTATTATTATTATTATTACTACTACTACTACTACTACTACTATTAATATTATTATTATTATTATTACTATTGTTGTTTTATAATTGTTGTTTATAATTTGTACAATTAACCTCCTTGTGGTTCGACCCCGGTCTTGCCGGGTTATTTATTACTTCGACACTCCTGCACTTGGGAGAAGACATCAACCTTTTAGTCGTGTCAAGTTTTTGGCGCCGTTGCCGGGGAGGTAAGTTCTTGTATAAATTATAATATTTATTTTATTTTCTCTTCTCACTTTCCTTGTATATAACTTTTTTTTTTTTGGTAAGTTGACGTATATATTAAAGGAAAACGATACAAAGATTATAAGGGGCATACCCCAGATTTACAATGAGAACAGAAACGTAAAACAACAGATGGCTACATGCTAGCCACCGAACTGAAAACTCAAGACCTAACTTGTATATAACTTTGTTTCTTTTCTTTTGTTTCTTTTTATTTTGTTTTCTTCCTCCTTCTTTTGCTTTCTTCTTCTTCTTTTTTTATTTTATTCCTACACGTGCATGAGAGTGTGGTCACGTACATCAAGTGGTAGACTTTGTAGGGTATCCTCATCATTTTCAGAAAATATGGCCGAAGAAGATAATCAATCACTTCATAATGAAAATAATGAGAATAACCGTGCTAGAACACTTAGAGACCACATGAATCCCACAAGAACAAGTGTACCATCATGCATAGTTTTTCCTCCTGATGCATCTTATTTTAATTTTAAACCAGGTATTATTCAACTTTTACCTTCTTTTCATGGTTTAGAATTGGAAAATCCATACTTGCATTTAAGGGAATTTGAGGAGGTCTGCAACACATATAATAATTTAAATTGTAGCATGAACACCATTAGATTAAAGCTTTTTCCTTTTTCATTAAAAGATAAAGCTAAAACATGGCTACAAAATTTAAGACCAGGATCCATTCGTGCTTGGGATGAAATGCAACAACAATTTTTAAAGAAGTTTTTCCCATCTCATAGAACAAACTCTTTCAAGAGACAAATCATCACTTTTACTCAAAAACCAGGAGAAACATTTTACAAATGTTGGGATAGGTATCGAGACTTGCTTAGTACTTGCCCTCATCATGGTTTTGAAACATGGAGATTGGTTTCACATTTCTATGAAGGGTTAACACCTAAAGATAGACAAATGGTTGAATTGATGTGCAATGGAACTTTTGAAGATAAAGACCCTGATGAAGCAATGGAGTACTTAGACTTGTTAGCTGAAAAGGCTCAAAATTGGGACTCCGCGGGGACTTGTGAGGCACCGAGTAAAACTCAACCTCATACATCTAGTGGAGGTATGTACAACCTTAGGGAAGATCATGACCTTCAAGCCAAGTTTGCATCTTTAGCTAGAAAAGTCGAGGCACTAGAATTGAAAAAGAGTGGTCAATTAAAATTTGTTAAAAACATTGCATGTCAAATATGTGAAACAAATGAACACTCAACCAACAATTGTCCAACCTTGCCTTCTTTTAAGGAATGTCTCCATGAACAAGCCCATGCTTTAAACAGTTTCCAAAGGGCCAACCACAACCCATATTCACAAACATACAACCCTGGTTGGAGAAATCACCAAAATTTCAGTTGGAAGAGTGACAATGCAAAAACTTCACAACCACAGTTTCAAGCACACCATAATTTCCAAAATTATCATGGATATGTACCTCCTCATGCTCCACCTCCTACAAGAAATTTTGAGGAAACTTTGTATGCATTCATTGAAAAGCAAGAGACAATCAACACTCAACTTGCTCAAAGCATAACAGATTTTAAAGATACTCTTGCAAAATTCACATCTGCTCTCAATTTTCAAGAGACAAGTAAGTTTCCATCTCAACTACAGCAAAATCCCAAGGGGCAATACAATGCAAATGCAAGTAGTTCTGGAAGTCAACACATGGATCAAGTCAAATCAGTCATCACTCTTCGTAGTGGTAAGGTTATTAAAAAACTCACTCTTGAACCTTGTGAGAAAGATGATGAGTCAATCTCTAAGGGTAAGGAAGGGGTTGAATCTGAATATTGTAAGGAAAAGACTGATTCCCTGCCAGCACTTCCATTTCCTCATGCCATGACCAATCAGGAAGCCATCGATGATGAAAAAAGCACCGAAAATGTTGATGCGGATCTTTTATCAAAAGTGACAACAGATTCGACACCCGACATTACACCAATCAATTATTCTTTTCCTGATGAATCTCTACTTTCTCTTAGTTCAATGCCTTGGTTTGCTAAAAATATCAATTTTCTTGCTTCAGGATTTTTGCCAGCTCATTGGAGTACCGAAGACAAAAGAAAATTTTTGAGCGATGTGCAAAACTTTTATTGGGTTGACCCTTACTTATTCAATTATCGTCCTGATCAAATATGTCAAAGATGTTTTCCCGATAATGAGGTAAGTAATTTCATTAAATTTTGTCACTCTAAGGCATGTGGGGATCATTTTCCGTCAAAAAAGAGGATTGTAGAAATCTTACAGAGTGGATTTTACTGGCCCACCATATTCAAGGAGTCACATGCATTTCGTAAAAACTGTGAAAATTGTCACAATATGGGATTTATTTCAAAACATAAAGAGTCTTTAGATAATCTTCTATTGACTCTTAAGTCTCATCATAGTCAAGATAAACATCGTGCAATTCATGAATTATGAACCATTTTCATAAAGAACATGCTTGGCTTAGTCTTGGGAATCTAACTAAAAAAGACCCTGTTTGCCAGTTTTTAAGAAAACTGGATGGGAAGCCTATCCCCGACCCATAGAGGACGTTTAAGCCGTTCTTGGACGTAAAACCACGGGAAGATGTGAGCCATAATCACAACTACCTGTACATACACATGCTTGGTTTTATTATTGTGTTTTGTTATTTCTTATTTTTGTTTTAGTGTGTTTCAGGTTTGTCGGTGTTCGTTATTTCAGGTGATATCTTCTATACTCTATCTTTCTACCTTTAAACATTGAGGACAATGTCTCGTTTTGGTTGGGGGGAGAGGGTAGTAGTTGATAAAAAAAAAATTATTTTTCATTTCATAAAGCATGTGCATAATTGTTGTTACTAGGATGGCAGAGTAAATGAGCTCTTTTGTTAAAGTGACTCTTGAGACGCATCTTAGTAACCATTCTTAACAAGGTCTATTATAATACTTCTTGAAATATTCAGGTTTACAAACTCTCGCATTGTTATCACTTAATTCTGCTCATATACTTATTTAACATGTATTCTTAAACCTTAATTTACACACACACACTTTAACATATGATTGTGGGTTGTATATTGGATTATTACATTATTTATATTCTTTTGTTAAAGGTAACAACTAAGGGAAAGGGATTGTATATAATTAAAAAAAAACATAAAAAAAAAAAAAAAAAAAAAAAAAAAAAAAAGAAAACGAAAAAAATAATGATAATAAAAATGTAGATAAGTTTGGTTTCGTAGCCTCCCTAACCTAAGCAATTAAGCCCGAAGGGGTGTTTTAACACCTAATATCCTAAAGTCAACTGACTTGGGAGCTATTGGCCCAACGCTTGTTACATGGGTTGAGGAGAAAAGCTTAAGCGAATCAAACATTGCACTATCTACATATTAGTATCTGCAACTTGAGTTACTAAGCTTGTAGGGGTGTCTCAACACCTAATGCCCTAAGACCAACTGGTCTAGGAGTCATTAGCTGAAAGCTCGTTACATGGGTTAAAGATGCATGGTGTTTTAAGTTATATGTATATATATTAAAAAAATAATAAAAAAAAAGAGAAAAAAAATAATCCTAACCCTAGGAAGTTAACCTTAAACATTAGAACAAAAATTTTGTTTTCTTCCAAGAAAAGCCCCATAATTATGTGTTGATATATTGAGCACAAAAGAAAGGTTTATTAATAACTTGTTAAGAGGTATTGAGCAGATATATAAATTTAATGAGAGTTTGTTTGTCTGGATAGATTAATGGAAGTTGAATGATGAATACCTTGCTTTGTGGAATTCGCAAATTGTTTTTCTATTTTAACACTTTGATTACTAGAGACTAGTAATAAGCTGGTTAGGGGATGTGATTAGTACTTAAAAGTGCATTTTTATCACGGTTTTATATTATCATTTTGCACTCGAAGTATCAATAACTCCTTAACTAAAGCATGTTTTATAATAACGTATCTAATAATATAAGATACTTTTAATTTATGGTAAATGTTCATTTTAAATATAGGCCTATCACATAAATAAAAGGATTGATCGATGAATTTAAGAATTGAAATTTAAAGGACAAAGAGATGGCCAAACTTAGAAAAGAGATGTCGGTGCAATCCAAACCGGAACACTGTTTAGTAATTGGGTCATATTTGGAGCTGTAGATCTCAGACTTAGGTCTACTTTATATGGATGAAAAGGTAAGACATAGGCCTACAACTTTCATAGGAGCCCAAGATCTAAAAAGGCCATTTTCAAGTCCAAATTGTAGCAACAACAAAGAAACCCGAATCTATCTTCCAGCCCGAGTACTGTTCAGTATTTGGCCCATATCTAGAGTTCTAGAAGTCCAAATGAGCTGAATTGTTTACACAAGAAATCTGAGACAATTTCCTACAACTTTCATGTTTTCAAGTGGCTCCAATTTTGACGTTATCAATGACGTTTTGGGCAGATAAGAGAAGATAAGGATTGTCACCAAGTCAAAAGTTGGTCACCCACTCATCAAATAAATAGTTCCCAATTTTGGCCTATAAAAGGAGGCATTTGCCATCCATTTAGGCATCTTGGTCTCCAGTTCAAGATCATGCTTTTGCTTTCTCTCTTTGTATTTTTTTGTATTGCTTCCAGATCAAGATCATGCTCTTCCTTTCTCTCTTTGTATTTTTTGTAATGTTTATGCTTTGCTTTCATTAATATCAAGTTTATGCCTTTCATTTCCTTTCCTTTACTTAGTTAACTTTTATCTTGTTTATATTCTTGTTTTGTTTATTTATTTTTCTTTCTTTTATTATGTGTAGCTAAGTTTATTATGTCAAGGTGAAAAGGTTACACTAATGGTGTAAGAATAAGTATAGTGTAAACTTAATATGGACATTAATGTTTGATACTAACATGTTTTGGATTTGTTATCTTGTTCACTCTTTAATAGTTTGCTGGTTAAATGACTAATCTTGATTTATGTTGTATAACACTTGGTACAACAAATGCTTGGCACTTTCATAGCCCATACTGTATGGTATAACCGACACCTGAGCTATGAAAGGAACTTGATTTATTGTTAACATAAGTTATAATCATGAATGCTTGACGAGATTTACAAGTATTAGCATTAATCGAATAAGATGACTAATGTAATCATGTTAACAATCTATAATCAGATTGGAACCTCCTTTGTGTATGGTTTTCAATTGAATAATAAGAGTTTATACTATATGATGAATACCTTGCTTTGTGGAATTTGCAAATTGTTTTTCTATTTTAACGCTTTGATTACTAGGGACTAGTAATAAGCTGGTTGGGGGGTGTGATTAGTACTTAAAAGTGCATTTTTATCATGGTTTTATATCATCATTTTGCACTTGAAGTATCAATAACTCCTTAACTAAAGCATGTTTTATAATAATATATCTAATAATATAAGATACCTTTAATTTGTGGTAAATGTTCATTTTAAATGCAGGCCTATCACATAAATGAAAGGATTGATTGATGACTTTAAGAACTTAAATTGCAAGGGCAAAAAGATGACCAAAATTAGAAAAGAGATGTCGGTGCAATCCAAACCGGAACACTGTTCGGTAATTGAGTCATATCTGGAGCTATAGATCTCAGATTTAGGTTTATTTTATATGGATGGAAAGGTAAGATATAGGCCTACAACTATCATATGGAGCCCAAGATCTAAAAAGGACACTTTCAAGTCCAAATTGTAGCAACAACAAAGAAGCCTGAATCTGTCCTCCAGCCCGAGCACTATTCCGTATTTTGGCCATATCTGGAGTTCTAGAAGTCCAAATGAGCTGAAGTTTTTACACAAGAAAGTTGAGACAATTGACTACAACTTTCATGTTTTCAAGTGGCTCCACTTTTGACGTTATCAATGACGTTTTGGGCAGACAAGAGAAGATAAGGATTGGGACCAAGTCAAGAGTTGGCCACCCACTCATCAATTAGTCATCAAATCAATAGTTCCTAATTTTGGCCTATAAAAGGAGGCATTTGCCATGCATTTAGGCATCTTGGTGTCCAGATCAAGATCATGCTCTTGCTTTCTCTCTTTGTATTTTTTGTAATGTTTATGCTTTGCTTTCATTAATATCAAGTTTATGCCTTTCATTTCCTTTCCTTTACTTAGTTAACTCTTATACCTTTTTATGTTCCTATTTTGTTTATTTATTTTTCTTTCTTTTATTATGTCTAGCTAAGTTTATTATGTCAAGGTGAAAAGGTTACACTAATGGTGTAAGAATAAGTATAGTGTAAACTTAATATGGACTTTAATGTTTGATACTAACATGTTTTGTATTTGTTATCTTGTTCACTCTATAATACTTTGCTTGTTAAATAACTAATCTTGATTTATGTTGTATAACACTTGGTACAACAAATGCTTGACACTTTTATAGCCCATACTGTATGGTATAACCGACACCTGAGCTATGAAAGGAACTTGATTTGTTGTTAACATAAGTTATAATCATGAATGCTTGACGAGATTTACAAGTATTAGCATTAATTGAATAAGATGACTAATGTAATCATGTTAACATTTACAAGTAGTAGCATTAATTGAATAAGATGACTAATGTAATCATGTTAACAATCTATAATCTGATTGGAACCTCCTTTGTGTGTGGTTTCCAATTGACTAATAAGAGTTTATACTATACTTGTTTGACATACCATTAGTGGATCCTCTAACCTTGACATTTATTGTTATCGTTGTTAAATCTTTACGTTAATATTCCATCTCAAAGTTCTCATCTTCTTCTTCTTCTTTATTATTATTATTGTTGTTGTTGTTGTTATTACTATTATTATTGTTATTGTTGTTATTGTTATTGTTGTTGTATTATTGTTATTTATAATTTGTACAATTAACCTCTCTGTGGTTCGACCCTGGTCTTGCAGGGTTATTTATTACTTCGACACTCCTGCACTTGGGAGAAGACAACAATCTTTTCGTCGTGTCATGTTTTTGGCGTCGTTGCCGGGGAGGTAAGTTCTTGTATAAATTATAATATTTATTTTATTTTCTCTTTTCACTTTTCTTGTATATAACTTTGTTTCTTTTCTCTTGTTTCTTCTCTCTTGTTTCTTCTTCTTTTGTTTTCTTCTTTCTTTTATTCTATTCCTACACGTGCATGAGAGTGTGGTCACGTACATCAAGTGGTAGACTTTGTAGGGTATCCTCATCATTTTCAGAAAATATGGCCGAAGAAGATAATCAATCACTTCATAATGAGAATAATGAGAATAACCATGCTAGAACACTTAGAGACCACATGAATCCCACAAGAACAAGTGCACCATCATGCATAGTTTTTTCTCCCGATACATCTCATTTTAATTTTAAACTAGGTATTATTCAACTTTTACCTTCTTTTCATTGCTTAGAATTGGAAAATCCATACTTGCATTTAAGAGAATTTGAGGAGGTCTGCAACACATATAATAATTTAAATTGTAGCATGAACACCATTAGATTAAAGCTTTTTCCTTTTTCATTAAAAGATAAAGCTAAAACATGGCTATAAAATTTAAGACCAGGATTCATTCGTGCTTGGGATGAAATGCAACAACAATTTTTAAAGAAGTTTTTCCCATCTCACAGAACAAACTCTTTCAAAAAACAAATCACTACTTTCACTCAAAAACTAGGAGAAACATTTTACCAATGTTGGGATAGGTATTGAGACTTGCTTAGTACTTGCCCTCATCATGGTTTTGAAACATGGAGATTGGTTTCACATTTCTATGAAGGGTTAACACCTAAAGATAGGCAAATAGTTGAATTGATGTGCAATGGAACTTTTGAAGATAAAGACCCTGATGAAGCAATGGAGTACTTAGACTTGTTAGCTGAAAATGCTCGAAATTGGGACACCGCGGGTACTTATGAGGCACCGAGTATAACTCAACCTCATACATCTAGTGGAGGTATGTACAACCTTAGGGAAGATCATGACCTTCAAGCTAAGTTTGCATCTTTAGCTAGAAAAGTCGAGGCACTAGAATTGAAAAAGAGTGGTCAATTAAAATCTGTTGAAAACATTGTGTGTCAAATCTGTGAAACAAATGAACACTCAACCAACGATTGTCCAACCTTGCCTTCTTTTAAGAAATGTCTCAATGAACAAGCCCGTGCTTTAAATAGTTTCCCAAAGGCCAACCACAACCCATACTCCCAAACATACAACCCTGGTTGGAGAAATCACCCAAATTTCAGTTGGAAGAGTGAGAACAACAATGCAGAAACTTCACAACCACCATTTCAAGCACACCATAATTTCCAAAATTCTTATGAATATGCACCTCCTTATACTCCACCTTCTAGAAGAAATCTTGAGGAAACATTGCATGCATTCATTGAAAAGCAAGAGACAATCAATACTCAACTTGCTCAAAACATGACAGATTTTAAAGATACTCTTGCAAAATTAACATCTGCTCTCAGTTTCCAAGAGAAAGGTAAGTTTCCATCCCAACCACAACAAAATCCCAAGGGGCAATACAATGCAAATGCAAGTAGTTCCGGAAGCCAACACATGGATCAAGTCAAATCAGTCACTACTCTGCGCAGTGGTAAGGTTATTGAAAAATCCTCTCTTGAACCTTATGAGAAAGATGATGAGTCAATCGCTCAGGGGAAGGAAGGGGTTGAATCTGAAAATTGCAAAGAAAAGACTGATTCTCCGCCAGCACTTCCATTTCCTCAAGCCATGACCAAACAAAGGAAAGTCAATCACAACTCTGAAATTTTTGAAACTTTCAAACAGGTAAGAATCAATATACATTTGCTGGATGCTATTAAACAGGTTCCTTCCTATGCTAAATTTTTGAAAGATCTATGCACTGTGAAGAGGAAACTGAATGTGAAAAAGAAAGCCTTTCTAGCCGAACAAGTAAGTGCCATTCTTCAGAACAATAATGCTTTGAAATATAAAGACCCTGGTTGTCCTACAATTTCTTGCTTTATTGGAGCATAAAAAATTGAAAGAGCCTTACTTGATCTTGGTGCTAGTGTGAATTTACTTCCATATTCAGTTTTTCAGAGTCTTAATCTAGGTGAGTTAAAACCAACTTCTATATCTCTTTTACTTGCTGATAGATCTGTAAAAGTGCCTAGAGGAATAATTGAAGATGTGTTAGTACAAGTCGATAAATTCATTTATCTTGTGGATTTTATTGTCTTGGACACAGAACCTGTTGAAGCATGTAATTCATTTCCTCTTATTTTAGGACGTCCATTTCTTGCAACCTCTAACACATTGATTAATTGTAGGAATGGACTGATGAAGCTATCATTTGGAAACATGACATTGGAGATGAATATTTTCAACATTTGCAAGCAACCTGGAGATGATAATGATTTACAAGAAGTAGATCATATTGACGAATTAGTTTATGATCAACTTGAATCTACTTTAAATAAAAATGAGTTGGATGAATCTGATGATTTGCAAATGATTTATTCTGAGGAAGAAATCACGGATGAAAATGCACCAAAAATATTGATGTGGATCTTTTGTCAAAAGTGACAACAGATTCGACATCTAATATCACACCAATCGATGATTACTTTCTTGACGAATCCTTACTTTCTCTTAGTCCAATGCCTTGGTATGATAAAAATATGAATTTTCTTGCCTTAGGAGATTTGCCAGCTGATTGGAGTACTCAAGACAAAGAAACATTTTTGAACGAAGTGAAAAACTTTTATTGTGATGACCCTAACTTATTCAAATATTGTCCTGATCAAATATTTCAAAGATTCATTCCCGACAATGAGGTAAGTAGTGTCATTAAACTTTGTCATTCTGAAGTATGTGGGAGTTATTTCTCGTCAAAAAAGAGAGCTGCAAAAATCTTTCAAAATGGATTTTATTGGCCCACCATGTTCAAGGACACGCATGCATTCTGCAAAACTTGTGAAAATTGTCAAAAAGTTGATACTGGTCAAAAAGTTTTGTTTTATAATTCTCAACTCTATGCATTCCCTAAAGAGCTAAGATTAAGATGGAGCAATCCTTATGAGGCCTGTGATATTGAGAATTCAATGAATGACAATGATTTTAAGGAAAATGGACATCGTTTGAAAGCTTACTTTGATAATTTTCCTAGTGAAAATGAATCAACTCGTTTGAATGATCTTGTAGATAAAGGTTGATTATTTTGTTTTTCTCACATTGTTTTTGTGTTTCTTTTTGAGTGATTTTTGCTAGTTTCTCTCACCCCGGTCAAATGGCGATAACAGTACTCCGTGACTTAAGTCGGTTCTTTCAGTTTCCCACAATAACTGATATTTGTGTATATATTTGTGCAATTCTTTGAATCTCTCTTCCAATTCTCATTTGAAAATGGACACTAATCTTGAAAAATTGAAAAAGTATTTTCCCGCTTTGCCTCAGAATGCGATTACAAAAATTTACCGTGCTAGATGTGGAAGATTGAGATTGTTAATGAATCATGGAATTCCTGAAGATATTCACTGGTTGATTGAAGCAAAGGTCCGATTATCAGGTGAGTCTTCTAATTCCTTCATTTCACACATGCCTGGAACAGGTAAAAGCACTTTTGCAAAGAAACGTCGTGCAAAACGACTAGAAGTCTGTCATCGATGTGCTAGATGGACTTGTAATACACAATGTTGTTCTTTAGGAGTAGTATCTATAAACCGTGAAGATAAAATACAATTCATTAAGGATGGCCTGAGTAAGGAGTCTTTAGATAATCTTCTATGGACTCTTGAGACGCATCCTAGTGGAGATGTGCATCGTGCAATTCATGATTTATGGTCACTATTTCATAAAGAACATGATCGACTTAGTCTTGGGAATCTGACTAAAAAAGACCTTGTTTGCCAGTTTTTAAGAAAACTGGATGGGAAGCCTATCCCCGACCCATAGAGGGCGTTTAAGCCATTCTTGGACGTAAAACCAAGGGAAGATGTGAGCCATAATCAGAACTACCTGTACATACACATGCTTTTTTCAAAAGTAAATAAATAAATAAATAAAACATGCTTTTTTTAAAAGTAAATAAATAAATAAATAAAAAGAGAGAGAGAGTGTGTGAGACTCCAGCTGGCCTACATATAGGTGTTATGATTGCCTTTCTAATTTCTCATCTATAAAACCCTCTCTTCCTTCCTTTCATTTCTACTCAACCCATACATTCAACAAATGCAGAAGTGTGTAGAAATGGCAAGTTCCTCAGGTCATCATATAAGAAATATTTGTGTTTTCGGTGGATCTAGTCCTGGGAAAGAAAAGGAGTTTTTAGAATCACCAAATCATATTGGTCAAGTGCTAGCTGAGAGAAAGATTCATTTAGTGTATGGGGGAGACAGTCTTGGGTTAATGGGAGGTGTGTCAATAGCTGCATTTTTAGGAGGTAGTCAACATGTGTCAATAACTGTATTTTTAGGAGGTAGTCAAGTTTCGGGGGTCGTCCCCGAAGCATTAGCACAAGGGGACATC
>NW_011502668.1:0-17680 GCF_000495115.2 Populus euphratica
TAAAACCAGCCACTTGATTTGTTTTTTAATTTTTTTTTTTGAGGCGGTAAAAAGTCCAATATCCGAAACGTTAAGGTAATTTTTTTTTTAGGCGGTAAAACCAGCCAATTAAATTTTTTTTATATGATTTTTTTTTAGTTTTCCAATAATCAAATCTAAATTTGTTACCTTTGCTTGCTAGCTCCCCGGCAACGACGCCAAAATTGCTTGACCGCTTTTTATGATCGGCTTGTTTTAACTCGCAAGTGCACGAGTGTGCGATGTAGCAATTAAATCGGTAAGATCGAGGTCATATCCACAGAGAGCTAGATCTGGAAATTAAGCTAAGTAACAAAAAAAAACTCAAGAGAAATTAAATTAACAATAACTTGGTTGAAAATAATTGATGGATTTGTTTTCAAAGATAAAAAAAATGTAAATAGATTTTAAATGACAAGAAAAGTAAGTCTTGGTCCAAATCAATTTTAATGGTGATGTATTGGTGATTTCTTCAACATATATAAGATAACTCAACCTAATCTCAACGATGGTGATATTAGATCAGAAGATATTACAATGAAATTTAAAAGGATGAAAATTGATTATTGCTTAAGAATGAACAAGTACTTTCATATTAAGTAAGACATTGAATCAAGCAATCTCTATACCAAAACTAAAGTTTGTGCATAAAAATTCAAGATTATAACATTACCTAAATGATTTCTAAAATTTCTTTACAATAATAAATCATTCATGAAGAAAATAAGAAGATAAACATTAAGATTCATTCATATCCTAAAGAACTCACCTCAATCACCATTATCCTTGATTTGGATCCAAGAAAGAGTTTAGCCAACCATGATTATATATAAGAACACTTCAATAAACATGAAAGAACTTGAATCCAACTGAAAAAATAAGTTTTACAAACTAAAGAACCGAAATCTATAAAGAAGAACACAATACAATTTCAGAAAAAATTCGGACACAAATCTGACTCTAACTTTGGACAGCAATTCGACCCTCTTCGAAGCTTTTTTTGGAGACGTCTATTAGAGACATATTTATAGGCAATTCTGTCACCTTTCCAGATCATTAAAGAACAGCTCATTTGGACATGTGAGTCAAAAGTTATGGGCAAAACACCGAAAGGTGTTTTGAAATATCAAATCAAGACAGCTTTACAACTACTTTGGTGCACGTTTTTCTTCCTCATTTATGAGGTGTCTCCTTCTTCTTTTTGACCCAAAATAATGTTAAAATATCCCCTCCAGCTTTCCATCCATGTGCTTGCCTTCTTGGATCAATGGATTGCCCAAAATAAATCAATTGTTATTTGTTGTGTGGACATGTAAGATCATGGATTGTGTTTGGGTTGATTTGAAGGTTGATTTGGGGTTGATTTAGGGCTGATTTTGGGCTGAATTTGAGCATCAAATAAGTATACAAATGTACTTATTATTTGGGCTAAGATTGACATTGAAACCTTGAGTGTTTAATGGTTGAAGTTTGCATACAACATAAGGCAAGTTTGGGCTTGAAATAAATCATATGATATTCTTTTCTAGAATTAGAATAGAATTGATTTTTGGAACAAATTTGGAGCACTTATTTGAACCAAGATTTGCTTCAATCTTCAACTAAATGTCTCTTCAATTCTTTGTTCTGAATTCCGACGTTGAATTTTGTGAATTAATTCATTTAAGCTCCAAAAACCTATCGAAACATTAAAACAAACTTCATTACTAAAAAACACATCAATTATTATAAAAACAACCAAATAAAAACAATAAATACATATGTAAAATAAGAGACTTAATGACACTTTTGATGCACAATCATCCTCCAACTTGAGCACTGTTCAGTATTTGGCCCATATCTGAAGTTCTAGAAATCTAAATAATCTGAATTTTTTAGATATGAAAGCTGAGACAATTTTCTACAACTTTCATGTTTCAAGTGATTCTAATTTTGACGTTATCAATGATTTTTTAGGCGGACAAGAGAAGATGAGGATTGTGACCAAGTCAAGAGTTGGTCGCCCACTCATCAATTAATCATCAAATCAATAATTCCCAATTTTGGCATATAAAAGGAGGCATTTATCATGCATTTAGACATCTTGGTCTCCAGATCAAGATCATGCTTTACTTTCTCTCTTTGTATTTGTTTTGTAATATTTATGTTTGCTTTCATTAATATCAAGTTTATGCCTTTCATTTCCTTTCCTTCACTTAGTTAACTTTTATCTTATTTATATTCATATTTTGTTTATTTATTTTTCTTTCTTTATTATGTTTAGTTAAGTTTATTATGTCAAGGTGAAAAGGTTATACTAATGGTGTAAGAATAAGTATAGTGTAAATTTAATATGAACTTTAATGTTTGATAATAACATGTTTTATATTTGTTATCTTGTTTACTCTTTAATACTTTGCTTGTTAAATAACTAATC
The DNA here is from genome assembly GCF_000495115.2 of Populus euphratica. Taxonomy (NCBI): domain Eukaryota; kingdom Viridiplantae; phylum Streptophyta; class Magnoliopsida; order Malpighiales; family Salicaceae; genus Populus; species Populus euphratica. Next base: position 2,435 of record NW_011502668.1, read on the forward strand.
TAGATTTATGTTGTATAACACTTGGTAAACAAATGCTTGACACTTTCATAGCCCATACTGTATGGTATAACCAACACCTGAGCTATGAAAGGAACTTGATTTATTGTTAACATAAGTTATAATCATGAATGCTTGACGAGATTTACAAGTTTTAGCATTAATCGAATAAGATAACTAATGTAATCATGTTAACAATCTATAATCTAATTGGAACCTCCTTTGTGTGTGGTTTCCAATTGAATAATAAGAGTTTATATTATACTTGTTTGACATTCCATTAGTGGATCCTCTAATCTTGACATTTGTTGTCATTGTTTATTCCTTACATTAATATTCCATCTCAAAGTTCTCATCTTCTTCTTCTTCTTCTTCTTATCGTTCTTTTTCTTTACTACTACTACTACTATTATTGTTGTTGTTGTTGTTGTTGTTATTATTATTATTATCAATTAATGCTAATACTTGTAAATCTCGTCAAGCATTCATGATTATAACTTATGTTAACAACAAATCAAGTTCCTTTCATAGCTCAGGTGTCGGTTATACCATACATTATGGGCTATGAAAGTGCCAAGCATTTGTTGTACCAAGTGTTATACAACATAAATCAAGATTAGTCATTTAACAAGTAAAGTATTAAAGAGTGAACAAGATAACAAATATAAAACATGTTAGTATCAAACATTAAAGTCCATATTAAGTTTACATTATACTTATTCTTACACCATTAGTGTAACCTTTTCACCTTGACATAACTAACTTAGCTAGACATAATGAAAGAAAGCAAAATAGATAAACAAAATAAGAACATAAAAGTTAACTAAGTAAAGGAAAGGAAATGAAAGGCATAAACTTAATATTAATGAAAGCAAAGCATAAACATTACAAAAAATACAAAGAGAGAAAGGAAGAGCATGATCTTGATCTGGAAACCAAGATGCCTAAATGCATGGCAAATGTCTCCTTTTATAGGCCAAAATTGGGAACTATTGATTTGCTGACTAATTGATAAGTGGGTGGCCAACTTTTGCCTTGGTGACAATCCTTATCTTCTCTTGTCTGCCCAAAACGTCATTGATAACGTCAAAAATGGAGCCAGGTGCAAACATGAAAGTTGTAGACAATTGTCTCAGCTTTCTTGTGTAAAAACGTCAGCTCATTTGGACTTCTAGAACTCCAGATATGTCCAAAATACCGAACAGTGCTCGGGCTGGAAGACAGATTCGGGCTTCTTTGTTGTTGCTACAATTTGGACTTGATAATGGCCTTTTTAGATCTTGGGCTCCATATGAAAGTTTTGGACTTGATAATGGCATTTTTAGATCTTGGGCTCCATATGAAAGTTGTAGGCCTATGTCTTACCTTTCCATCCATATAAATTGGACCTAAATCTGAGATCTATAGCTCCAGATATGGCCCAATTACCGAACAGTGTTCCGGTTTGGATTGCACCGACATCTCTTCTCTAAGTTTGACCATCTCTTTATCCATGCAATTTAAGTTCTTCAAGTCATCAATCAATCCTTTCATTTATGTGATAGACCTGCATTAAAAATAGACATTTACCACAAATTATAGGTATCTTATATTATTAGATACATTATTATAAAACATATTTTAGTTAAGGAGTTATTGATACTTCAAGTGCAAAATGATGATATAAAACCATGATAAAAATGCACTTTTAAGTACTAATCAGTATAACCGACACTTGAGCTATGAAAGGAACTTGATTTGTTGTTAACATAAGTTATAATCATGAATGCTTGACGAGATTTACAAGTATTAGCATTAATCGAATAAGATAACTAATGTAATCATGTTAACAATCTATAATCTGATTGGAACCTCCTTTGTGTGTGGTTTCCAATTGAATAATAAGAGTTTATACTATACTTGTTTGACATACCATTAGTGGATCCTCTAACCTTGACATTGTTTGTTATTATTGTTTAATCCTTACGTTAATTTTTCATCTCAAAGTTCTCATCAACTTTTCTTCTTTTTCTTCTTCTTCGTTTTTTTCTTTATTATTGTTATTATTATTGTTATTACTACTGCTACTACTACTACTACTAGTATTATTAGTATTATTATTGCTACTATTATTATTGTTGTTATTGTTACTATTGTTGTTTATAATTGTTATTTATAATTTGTACAATTAACCTCCCTCTAGTTCGACCCTGGTCTTGCCGGGTTATTTATTACTTCTACACTCTTGCACTTGGGAGAAGACAACAATCTTTTAGTCCTTATTAAGAACTTGGTAAACCTGTTAAGTGATAACAATAAGTATATGAACAAAATTAAGTGATAACAATGCAAGAGTTTGTAAACCTGAATATTTTAAGAAGTATTATGATAGACCTTATTAAGAAGGGTTACTAAGATGCGTCTCAAGAGTCATAAAAAGATCTCCTTTACTCTGCCATCATAGTAACAACAATTTTGCACTTGCTTTATGAAATAGAAAACACAGTTAGTTAATTTATTTATTTTTAGCTACTACCCTCTCACCCCAACCAAAATGAGACATTGTTCTCAATGTTCTAAGGTAGAAAGATAGAGTATAGAAGATATCACTTGAAATAATGAACAATAACAAATCTGAAACACACTAAAATAAAAATAAGAAATAACTAAACACAATAATAAAACAAAAAACATAAAAAATTCACAAATGAAGACTCAAATCTAATCTAAACTTTTTATGGCTTTCCTTAGATAACCAATTTATGCGACTCATAGAGGGATCAATTACAAGAATGAAAGATTATAGTTGGTCCATCAATTGTTCAGCAGTAGCAGCAGAGATTATGATTTGTCATGTAGAAGATGTTAGAAATTCATGTTCCACGGCATGATCAAAAAAAGACAACAACTTATCATAATAACCATTAACATTTAACAGACTTATGGGTTTATGGTGAATTTGCAATTAGACCCAAGAGGAAATATGAAAGATCTCTTCCAATGTGCCTAGACCACCTAGTAACGCAATGAAGGCATCAACATGGTTAAACATTGCATTTATTCGAGCAGATATTATAGAGACCTGTAGTTCCTCTCCAATTGTATTTCCAATGATGTCCCCTTGTGCTAGAGCTTCGGGGACGACCCCCAAAACTTGACTATCTCCTAAAAATGTAGCTATTGACACACCTCTCATTAACCCTAGACTGCCTCCCCCATACACTAAATGAATCTTTCTCTCAGCTAACACCTGACCAAGATGATTTGCTGATTCTGAAAACTCCTTTTCTTTCCCAGGACTAGATCCACCGAAAACACAAATATTTCTTATATGATGACCTGAGGAACTTGCCATTTCTACACACTTCTATATTTGTTAAATGTATGGGTTGACTAGAAATGAAAGGAAGGAAGAGAGGATTTTATAGATGAGAAATTAAAAAGGCAATTATACCACATATATGTAAGCCAGCTGCAGTCTCACACACTCTCTTTCTCTCTCTCTCTTTATTTATTTATTTATTTTTGAAAAAGCTACAAGTAGTTGTGATTATAGCTCACATCTTCCCTTAGTTTTACGACCAAAAATGGCTTAAATGCCCATTATGGGTCGAGGATAGGCTTCTCATCCAGTTTTTTTAAAAACTAGCAAACAAGGTCTTTTTTAGTCAAATTCCCAAAACTAAGTCAATCATGTTCTTTATGAAAATGGGGCTATAAATCATGAATTGCACAATGGACATCTCCACTAGGATGCATCTCAAGAGTTAATAGAAGATTATCTAAAGACTCCTTACTCAGGCCATCCTTAATTAATTGTATTTTATTTTCTTGGTTTATAGATACCATTCCTACAGAACGACATTATGCATTACAAGTTCATCTGGCACATCGATGATAGACTTTCAGTCGTTTTGCACGACGTTTCTTTGCAAAAGTGCTTTTACTTGTTCTAGGTATGTATGAAATGAAGGAATTCGAGGACTCACCTGATAATCGGACCTTTGCTTCAATCAACCAGTGAATATCTTCAGGCATTCCATCATTCATTAACAACCTCAATCTTGCACATCTAGCATGGTAAATTTTTGTAATCGCATTCTGAGGCAGATTGGGAAAATACTTTTTTAATTTTTCAAGATTAGTGTCCATTTTCAAATCAGAATTGAAAGAGAGATTCAAAGAATTGCACAAATATATACACAGATATCAGTTATTATGGGAAACTAAAAGAACCGACTTAAGTCATAGAGTACCGTTGTCCGCCATTTTACCAGGGTGAAAGAAACTAGCAAAAATGACTCAAAAAGAAACACAAAAACAATGTGAGAAAAACAAAATAATCAACCTTTATCTATAAAATCATTCAAACCAGTTGATTCAATTTCACTAGAAAAATTATCAAAGTAAACTTTCAAACAATGTCTATTTTCCTTAAAAACATTGTCATTCATTGAATTCTCAATATCACAAGCCCCATAAGGATTGCTCCATCTTGATCTTAGCTCTCTAGGAAATGCATAGAGTTGAGAATTATAAAACAAAATTTTTTTACCAGTATTAACTTTTTGATAATTTTCACAAGTTTTGCAAAATGCATGCGTGTCCTTGAACATGGTGGGCTAATAAAATTCATTTTGAAAGATTTTTGTAGTTATCTTTTTTTACAAGAAATAACTTCCACATGCTTCAGAATGACAAAGTTTAATGACATTACTTACCTCATTGTCAAGAATGAATCTTTGAAATATTTGATCAGGACAATATTTGAATAAATTAGGGTCATCACAATAAAAGTTCTTCACTTCGTTCAAAAACTTTTCTTTGTCTTGGGTAGTCCAATCAGCTGACAAATCTCCTAAAGCAAGAAAATTGATATTTTTATCATACCAAGGCATTGGACTAAGAGAAAGTAAGGATTCGTTAGGAAAGTAATCATCGATTGGTGTGATGTCAGATGTCGAATCTGTTGTCACTGTTGACAAAAGATTCGCATGGTCAGATGTTGAATTTGTTATCACTTTTGACAAAAGATCCGCATCAACTTTTTCGGTGCGTTTTTCATCTGTGATTTCTTCCGCAAAATAAATTATTTGCAAATCTTCAAATTTATCCCAACTCATTTTTACTTAAATTAGATTCAAGTTGATCATAAACTAATTCATCAATATGATTTACTTCTTGTAAATCATTATCATCTCCAGGTTGCTTGCAAATGTTGAAAATATTCATCTCCAATGTCATGTTTCCAAATGATAGCTTCATCAGTCCATTCCTACAATTAATCAATGCATTAGAAGTTGCAATAGTTCATTCCTACAATTAATCAATGTTTTAGAAGTTACAAGAAAGGTGCTTGACCGCTTTTTATGATCGGCTTGTTTTAACTCGCAAGTGCACGAGTGTGCGATGTAGCAATTAACTCGGTAAGATCGAGGTCATATCCACAGAGAGCTAGATCTGGAAATTAAGCTAAGTAACAAAAAAAACTCAAGAGAAATTAAATTAACAATAACTTGGTTGAAAATAATTGATGGATTTGTTTTTAAAGATAAAAAAAAAATGTAAATAGATTTTAAATGACAAGAAAAAGTAAGTCTTGGTCCAAATCAATTTTAATGGTGATGTATTGGTGATTTCTTCAACATATATAAGATAACTCAACCTAATATCAACGATGGTGATATTAGATCGGCAGATATTACAATGAAGATTAGAAAGATGAAGATTGATTATTGCTTAAGAATGAACAAGTACTTTCATATTAAGTAAGACATTGAATCAAGCAATCTCTATACCAAAACTAAAGTTTGTGCATAAAAATTCAAGATTATAACATTACCTAAATGATTTCTAAAATTTCTTTACAATAATAAATCATTCATGAAGAAAATAAGAAGATAAACATTAAGATTCATTCATATCCTATAGAACTCACCTCAATCACCATTATCCTTGATTTGGATCCAAGAAAGAGTTTAGCCAACCATGATTATATATAAGAACACTTCAATAAACATGAAAGAACTTGAATCCAACTGAAATAATAAGTTTTACAAACTAAAGAACCGAAATCTATAAAGAAGAACACAATACAATTTCAGAAAAAATTCGGACACAAATCTGACTCTAACTTTGGACAGTAATTCGACCCTCTTAGAAGCTTTTTTTCGAGAAGTCTATTAGAGACATATTTATAGGAAATTCTGTCACCTTTCCAGATCATTAAAGAACAGCTTATTTGGACACCTGAGTCAAAAGTTATGGGCAAAACACCGAAAGGTGTTCTGAAACATCAAATCAAGACAACTTTACAACTACTTTGGTGCACGTTTTTCTTCCTCATTTATGAGGTGTCTCCTTCTTCTTTTTGACCCAAAATAATGTTAAAATATCCCCTCCAGCTTTCCATCCATGTGTTTGCCTTCTTGGATCAATGGATTACCCAAAATAAATCAATTGTTATTTGTTGTGTGGACATGTAAGATCATGGATTGTGTTTGGGTTGATTTGGGGTTGATTTAGGGCTGATTTGGGGCTGATTTTGGGCTGAATTTGAGCATCAAATAAGTATACAAATGTACTTATTATTTGGGCTAAGATTGACATTGAAACCTTGAGTGTTTAATGGTTGAAGTTTGCACACAACATAAGGCAAGTTTGGGCTTGAAATAAATCATATGATATTCTTTTCTAGAATTGGAATAGAATTGATTTTTGGGAAAAATTTGGAGCACTTATTTGAACCAAGATTTGCTTCAATCTTCAACTAAATGTCTCTTCAATTCTTTGTTCTGAATTCCGACGTTGAATTTTGTGAATTAATTCATTTAAGCTCCAAAAACCTATCGAAACATTAAAACAAACTTCATTACTAAAAAACACATCAATTATTATAAAAACAACCAAATAAAAACAATAAATACATATGTAAAATAAGAGACTTAATGACACTTTTGATGCACAATCAAAAGGGACATCCTAAAATAACAGGAAATGAATTACATACTTCAACAAGTTCTGTGTCTAAGATAACAAAATCTATAAGATAAATGAATTTATCGACTTGTACTAACACATCTTCAACTATTCCTTTAGGCACTTTTACAAATCTATCGGCAAGTAAAAGAGTTACAGAAGTTGGGTTTAACTTATCTAGATTGAGACTTTGAAAAACTAAATATGGAAGTAAATTCACACTAGCTCCAAGATCAAGTAAGGCTCTTTCAATTTTATGTTCTCCAATAAAGCAAGAAATTGTAAGATAACCAGGATCTTTATATTTCAAAGTATTATTGTTCTGAAGAATGGCACTTTCTTGTTCGGCTAAAAAAACATTCTTTTTCACATTCAATTTTCTCTTCACCATACTTAGATCTTTAAAAAATTTAGCATACGAAGGAACTTGTTTAATAGCATCCAGTAAAGGTATATTGATCCTTTCCTGTTTGAAAGTTTCAAAGATTTCAGAGTTATGATTGACTTTCCTTTGTTTGGTCATGGCATGAGGAAATGGAAGTGCTAGCGGGGAATCAGTCATTTCTTTGAAATTTTTAGATTCAACCCCTTCCTTACCCTCAGAGATTGACTCATCATCTTTCTCATAAGGTTCAAGAGTGGATTTTTCAATAACCTTACCACTATGAAGAGTAGTGACTGATTTCACTTGATCCACGTGTTGGCTTCCAAAACTACTTGCATTTGTATTGTATTGCCCCTTGGGATTTTATTGTGGTTAAGATGAAAACTTACCTTTCTCTTGGAAACTAAGAGCAGATGTCAATTTTGTAAGAGAATCTTTAAAATCTGTCATGTTTTGAGCAAGTTGAGTATTGATTGTCTCTTGCTTTTCAATAAAGGCATGCAATGTTTCCTCGAGATTTCTTCTAGGAGGGGGAGCATAAGGAGGTGCATATCCATGAGAATTTTGGAAATTATGGTGTGCTTGAAACGGTAGTTGTGAAGTTTATACATTGCTATTATCACTCTTCCAACTGAAATTTGGGTCATTTCTCCAACCAGGGTTATATGTTTGTGAGTATGGGTTGTGGTTGGTCCTTTGGAAACTGTTTAAAGCATGGGCTTGTTCATGGAGACATTCCTTAAAAGAAGGTAAGGTTGGACAGTTATTGGTTGAGTGTTCATTTTTTTCACATATTTGACACACAATATTTTCAACAGATTTTAATTGACCACTCTTTTTCAATTCTAGTGCCTCGACTTTTCTAGCTAAAGATGCAAACTTCGCTTGGAGGTCATGATCTTCCCTAAGATTGTACATAACTCCACTAGATGTATAAGGTTGAGATTTACCTGGTGCCTCATAAGTACTCGCGGTGTCCCAATTTTGAGCATTTTCAGCTAACAAGTCTAAGTACTCCATTGCGCATCAATTCAACCATTTATCTATCTCTCGGTGTTAACCCTTCAGGACACGACTAAAAGATTGATGTCTTCTCCCAAGTGCAGGAGTGTCGAAGTAATAAATAACCCGGCAAGACCGGGGTCGAACCACAGGGAGGTTAATTGTACAAATTATAGACAATAATTATAAGCAACAATAATAGCAATAATAACAACAACAATAACAACAACAACAATAACAACAACAACAATAGTAATAGTAATAATAATAATATTAATAGTAGTAGTAGTAGTATTAGTACTAATAATAATAATAACAACAACAATAACAACAACAACAATAGTAATAGTAATAATAATAATATTAATAGTAGTAGTAGTAGTATTAGTACTAATAATAATAATAATAATAATAATAATAATAATAATAGTACTAATAATAATAATAATAATAATAATAATAATAAAGAAAGAGAAGAAGAAGAAGATGATGATGATGAGAACTTAGAGATGAAATATTAATGTAAGGATTAAACAATAATAATAACAAATGTCAAGGTTAGAGGTTCCACTAATGGTATATCAAACAAGTATAGTATAAACTCTTATTATTGAATTGGAAACCACACACAAAAGAGGTTCCAATTAGATTATATATTATTAACATGATTACATTAGTCATCTTATTCAATTAATGCTAATACTTGTAAAGCTCGTCAAGCATTCATGATTATAACTTATGTTAACACCAAATCAAGTTCCTTTCATAGCTCAGGTGTCGGTTATACCATACATTATGGGCTATGAAAGTGCCAAGCATTTGTTGTACCAAGTGTTATACAATATAAATCAAGATTAGTCATTTAACAAGCAAATTATTAAAGAGTGAACAAGATAACAAATATAAAACATGTTAGTATCATACATTAAAGTCCATATTAAGTTTACACTATACTTATTCTTACACCATTACTGTAACCTTTTCACCTTGACATAATTAACTTAGCTAGACATAATGAAAGAAAGAAAAATAGATAAACAAAAGAAGAACATAAAAGTTAACTAAGTAAAGGACAGGAAATGAAAGGCATAAACTTAATATTAATGAAAGCAAAGCATAAACATTACAAAAAATACAAAGAGAGAAAGGAAGAGCATGATCTTGATCTGGAAACCAAGATGCCTACATGCATGGCAAATGCCTCCTTTTATAGGCCGAAATTAGGAACTATTGATTTGATGACTAATTGATAAGTGGGGGGCCAACTTTTGACTTGGTGACAATCCTTATCTTCTCTTGTCTGCCCAAAACGTCATTGATAAAGTCAACATTGGAGCCAGTTGCAAACATGAAAGTTGTAGGCAATTGTCTCAGCTTTCTTGTGTAAAAAATTCAGCTCATTTGGACTTCTAGAACTCCAGATATGGCCAAAATACCGAACAGTGCTCGGGCTGGAAGACAGATTCGGGCTTCTTTGATGTTGCTACAATTTGGACTTGATAATGGCCTTTTTAGATCTTGGGCTCCATATAAAAGTTGTAGGCCTATGTCTTACCTTTCCATCCATATAAATTGGACCTAAATCGGGTCGTAGATACTGATATGTAGATAGTGCAATGTTTGATTCCCTTAAGCTTTTCTCCTCAACCCATGTAACAAGCGTTGGGCCAATAGCTCCCAAGTCAGTTGACTTTAGGGTATTAGGTGTTAAAACACCCATTCGAGCTTAATTGCTTAGGTTAGGGAGGCTACGAAACCAAACTTATCTACATTTTTATTATCATCATTTTTTTTCTTTTTTTCTTTTTCTTTTTTTTTTAATTATATACAATATCTTTCCCTTAGTTGTTACCTTTAACAAAAGAACATAAATAATGTAATAATCCAATATGCAACCCACAATCATATGTTAAAGTGTGTGTGAGCAGAATTAAGTGGTAACAATACGAGAGTTTGTAAACCTGAATATTTCAGGAAGTATTATAATAGACCTTGTTAAGAATGGTTACTAAGATGTGTCTCAAAAGTCACTTTAACAAAAGAACTCCTTTACTCTGCCATCCTAGTAACAACAATTATGCACATGCTTTATGAAATGAAAAATAATTTTTTTTTTATCAACTACTACCCTCTCCCCCCAACCAAAACGAGACATTGTCCTCAATGTTCTAAGAAAGAAAGATAGAGTATAGAAGATATCACCTGAAATAACGAACACCGACAAACCTGAAACACACTAAAACAAAAATAAGAAATAACAAAACACAATAATAAAACCAAAAAACACAAAAATTCACAAATGAAGGCTCAAATCCAATCTAAGCTTTTTACAGCTTTCCTTAGATGACCAATTTATGCGACACATGGAAGGATCAATCATAGGAATGAAAGATTGTAGTTGGTCAATCAATTGTTCAGCAGTAGCAGAAGAGATTATGATTTGTCGTGCAGAAGATGTTAGAAATTCCTGTTCCACAGCATGATCAAGAAAAGACAACAGCTTATCATAATAACCATTAACATTTAACAAACCTATGGGTTTATGGTGAATGTGCAATTGAGCCCAAGAGGAAATATGAAAGATCTCTTCCAATGTGCCTAGACCACCTGGTAAAGCAATGAAGGCATCAGCATGATTAAACATTGCATTCATTCAAGCTGACATTGTGGAGACCTGAAGTTCCTCTCCAATTGTTTTTCCAATGATGTCCCCTTGTGCCAAAGCTTCAGGGACGACCCCCAAAACTTGACTACCTCCTAAAAATGCAGCTATTGACACACCTCCCATTAACCCAAGACTGCCTCCCCCATACACTAAATGAATCTTTCTCTTAGCTAGCACCTGACCAAGATGATTTGCTGATTCTAAAAACTCCTTTTCTTTCCCAGAACTAGATCCACCGAAAACACAAATATTTCTTATTTGATGACTTGAGGAACTTGCCATTTCTACACACTTCTGTATTTGTTGAATGTATGGGTTGAGTAGAAATGAAAGGAAGGAAAATAGGGTTTTATAGATGAGAAAGTAGAAAGGCAATCATAACATCTTTGCAAAAATGCTTTTACCTGTTCCAGGCATGTGTGAAATAAAGAAATTAGAGGACTCACCTGATAATCGGACCTTTGCTTCAATCAACCAGCGAATATCTTCAGGAATTCCATGATTCATTAACAATCTCAATCTTGCACATCTAGCACGGTAAATTTTTGTAATCGCATTCTGAGGCAGAGCGGGAAAATACTTTTTCAATTTTTCAAGATTAGTGTCCATTTTCAAATGAGAATTGGAAGAGAGATTCAAAGAATTGCACAAATATATACACAGATATCAGTTATTGTGGGAAACTGAAAGAACCGACTTAAGTCACGGAGTACCGTTATCCGCCATTTGACTGGGGTGAGAGAAACTAGCAAAAATCACTAAAAAAGAAACACAAAAAAAATGTGAGAAAAATAAAATAATCAACCTTTATCTACAAGATCATTCAAACCAACTGATTCATTTTCACTAGGAAAATTATCAAAGTAAGCTTTCAAACGATGTCCATTTTCCTTAAAATCATTGTCATTCATTGAATTCTCAATATCACAGGCCCCATAAGGATTGCTCCATCTTGGTCTTAGCGCTCTAGGGAATGCATAAAGTTGAGAATTATAAAATAAGACTTTTTGACCAGTATCAATCTTTTGACAATTTTCACAAGTTTTGCAGAATGCATGAGTGTCCTTGAACATGGTGGGCCAATAAAATCCATTTTGAAAGATTTTTGTAGTTGTCTTTTTTGACGAGAAACAACTTCCACATGCTTCAGAATGACAAAGTTTAATGACACTACTTACCTCATTGTCGGGAATGAATCTTTGAAATATTTGATCAGGACAATATTTGAATAAGTTAGGGTTATCACAATAAAAGCTCTTTACTTCGTTCAAAAACTTTTCTTTGTCTTGGGTACTCCAATCAGCTGGCAAATCTCCTAAAGCAAGAAAATTGATATTTTTATTATACCAAGGCATTGGACTAAGAGAAAGTAAGGATTCGTTAGGAAAGTAATCATCGATTGGTGTGATGTCAGATGTCGAATCTGTTGTCACTGTTGACAAAAGATTCGCATCAACATTTTCGGTGTGTTTTTCATTCGTGATTTCTTCCTCAGAATAAATCATTTGCAAAACTTCAGATTCATCCAACTCATTTTTACTTAAAGTAGATTCAAGTTGATCATAAACTAATTCATCAATATGATCTACTTCTTGTAAATCATTATCTTCTCCTGGTTGTTTGCAAATGTTGAAAATATTCATCTCCAATGTCATGTTTCCAAATGATAGCTTCATCACTCCATTCCTACAATTAATCAATGCGTTAGAGGTTGCAAGAAACGGATGTCCTAAAATAACAGGAAATGAATTACATGCTTCAACAGGTTCTGTGTCTAAGACAATAAAATCCACAGGATAAATGAATTTATCGACTTGTACTAACACATCTTCAATTATTCCTCTAGGCACTTTTACAGATCTATCGGCAAGTAAAAGAGATATAGAAGTTGGTTTTAACTCACCTAGATTGAGACTCTCAAAGACTGAATATGGAAGTAAATTCACACTAGCACCAAGATCTAGTAAGGCTCTTTCAATTTTTTGCTCTCCAATAAAGTAAGAAATTGTAGGACAACCAGGGTCTTTATATTTCAAAGCATTGTTATTCTGAAGAATAGCACTTACGTGTTCGGCTAGAAAGGCTTTCTTTTTCACCTTCAGTTTCCTCTTCACAGTGCATAAAGCTTTCAAAAATTTAGCATAGGAAGGAACCTGTTTAATAGCATCCAGCAAAGGGATATTGATCCTTACCTGTTTGAAAATTTCATAAATTTCAGCATTGTGATTGACTTTCCTTTGTTTGGTCATGGCTTGAGGAAATGGAAGTGCTGGCGGTGAATCAGTCGTTTCTTTGCAATTTTCAGATTCAACCCCTTCCTTACCCTCAGAGATTGACTCATCATCTTTCTCATAAGGTTCAAGAGAGGGTTTTTCAATAACCTTACCACTGCGCAGAGTAGTGACTGATTTGACTTGATCCATGTGTTGGTTTCCGGAACTACTTGCATTTGCATTGTATTGCCCCTTGGGATTTTGTTGTGGTTGAGATGGAAACTTACCTTTCTCTTGGAAACTGAGAGCAGATGTTAATTTTGCAAGAGTATGTTTAAAATCTGTCATGTTTTGAGCAAGTTGAGTATTGATTGTCTCATGCTTTTCAATGAATGCATGCAATGTTTCCTCAAGATTTCTTCTAAGTGCTGGAGCATAAAGAGGTGCATATCCATGAGAATTTTGGAAATTATGGTGTGCTTGAAACGGTGGTTGTGAAGTTTGTGCATTGTTGTTCTCACTCTTCCAACTGAAATTTGGGTGATTTCTCCAACCAGGGATGTATGTTTGGGAGTATGGGTTGTGGTTAGCCCTTTGAAAACTGTTTAAAGCATGGGCTTGTTCATGGAGACATTCTTTAAAAGAAGGCAAGGTTGGACAATCGTTGGTTGAGTGTTCATTTGTTTCACATATTTGACACACAATGTTTTCAACAGATTTTAATTGACCACTCTTTTTCAATTCTAGTGCCTCGACTTTTCTAGCAAAAGATGCAAACTTGGCTTGAAGGTCATGATCTTCCCTAAGGTTGTACATACCTCCACTAGATGTATGAGGTTGAGTTTTACTCGGTGCCTCATAAGTACCCGCGGTGTCCCAATTTTTGGTGCCTCATAAGTCCCCGCGGAGTCCCAATTTTGAGCATTTTCAGCTAACAAGTCTAAGTACTCCATTGCTTCATCAGGGTCTTTATCTTCAAAAGTTCCATTGCACATCAATTCAACCATTTGCCTATCTTTAGGTGTTAACCCTTCATAGAAAAAATTATATGTGAAACCAATCTCCATGTTTCAAAACCATGATGGGGGCAAGTACGAAGCAACTCTCGATACCTATCCCAACATTTGTAAAATGTTTCTCCTGGTTTTTTAGTGAAAGTGGTGATTTGTCTCTTGAAAGAGTTTGTTCTATGAGATGGGAAAAACTTCTTTAAAAACTGTTGTTGCATTTCATCCCAAGCACGAATGGATCCTGGTCTTAAATTTTGTAGCCATGTTTTAGCTTTATCTTTTAATGAAAAAGGGAAAAGCTTTAATCTGATGGTGTTCATGCTACAATTTAAATTATTATATGTGTTGCAGACCTCTTCAAATTCCCTTAAATGCAAGTATGGATTTTCCAATTCTAAACCATGAAAAGAAGGTAAAAGTTGAATAATACCTGGTTTAAAATTAAAATGAGATGCATCAGGAGGAAAAACTATGCATGATGGTGCACTTGTTCTTGTGGGATTCATATGATCTCTAAGTGTTCTAGCACGGTTATTCTCATTATTCTCATTTTGAAGTGATTGATTATCTTCTTCGGCCATATTTTCTGAAAATGATGAGGATACCCTACAAAGTCTACCACTTGATGTACGTGACCACACTCTCATGCACGTGTAGGAATAAAATAAAAAAGAAGAAGAAAGCAAAAGAAGGAGGAAGAAAACAAAATAAAAAGAAACAAAAGAAAAGAAACAAAGTTATATACAAGAAAAGTGAAAAGAGAAAATAAAATAAATACTATAATTTATACAAGAACTTACCTCCCCGGCAACGGCGGAGTTCTGATGAGATCCGATGCATTAGTGCTGGTATGATCGCACCTGACACGACGAAAAGATTGTTGTCTTCTCCCAAGTGTAGGAGTGTCGAAGTAATAAATAACCCGGCAAGACCGGGGTCGAACCACAGGGAGGTTATTTGTACAAATTATAAATAACAATAATACAACAACAATAACAATAACAATAACAATAACAA